>NC_055960.1:17194465-17304465 GCF_018492685.1 Alosa sapidissima
GGGAACAATTTATTAAAATTCAATGTTGAACCATTTTGATGTTTTGAATGTGAGCATACTTTTTACGTAGCCCACTTATTGCTTAATAAGAGCGGATGTCTTCTACTCACCCAGAGTCGAGTCCACTTTATCTAAGAGACTGTCGAGCACAGCTTTCACATAGTCATCGCTTATATGTTATGTTCATATCTCTCAGAGTCTTCCAACTCTTTGTCCAAGAATGCATCAAGGTCATGAAGAACATTTAGGACATCTTCTGGGATCTCCATGGGCAGAGTTAGTCCTTCTGCCCTCTCCCTAGCACTCTTGTCCAGGCCAGTTCCGCCGTCCTCGACCTGCTTCAGCTCCTCTATTAGGAGCTTTTGGAGTTCTTTTTCGGTCTTTTTGTTTTTATTTTTATTTTCATCCATGTCTTGTCCATTTCCTTCAACATTAACCCCCAAAGCCTCCAGCTCTCTCTTTAGTTCCTCCAGTCTGTATTTTTTCACGCGCTTCTTAATGGCTCTATCTGAACTGTGCTCATCCTGCCGTGCTGCTAGGCAGCAGGCTAAAGAACCAGCAGAACCACATTAAAATCAGATCCCTAGAAATCAAAGTCCGAAGACTTTTGAATATTATTCAAAGAAAGGTTAATGGGACCGATCAATACCGTTATTAACCGGTTATCTAAAATTGAAAATAGTGTTTTCTCTCCGGAACAAGTGAAATTGGTTTTGTTCCCGTTTTTGGTTACGTTCATCCAATAAATCTTTTTCATTTTCGTTCTTTGAACCATTTCTAATCCCTGGATAATACATAATAATACATACAGATAATACAAAAATAATACATTTAAATAAACATTACATAAATTATACATAGACATATGCATAGGGATTGCACACAGCATGATAACAGATGTGTGTGTGTGTGTGTGTGTGTGTGTGTGTGTGTGTGTGTGTGTGTGTGTGTGTGTGTGTGTGTGTGTGTGTGTGTGTGTGTGTGTGTGTGTGTGTGTGTGTGTGTTGTCCAACAGTGAAGGCTGAGACTCCTCCAGCTGTGGTTCCAGCCAAGCCGGCCCTGCCTGAGGATGAAATGGAGAGGAAGTCACGCGCCATCATCGATGAGTTCTTGCACATCAATGACTACAAGGTACAGCACAGCTGTGTTCTGAAAACACACGCACACATGTAACAGAGGTCGTAATTCGTCCGCCGCTCATGGCCCTCGAACCCGCCACCTCGAAACTCACCGGCATGGGAGTTGAACGCTCTAACCACTGAGCTAAAAGCCCAGGCTTCCAACTCAGCGGTTAGAAGCGTTCTTAAGGTTAGAGGTGTGAGGATTTACACGGGCAACTAGCATCCTAGCTCAGTTCGCCTCCGTTACACACACACACACGCTCATACACTGTACAAAATGTATGTGTTCATGTGCACCATCTGTTTGTATTTGGATAACTAGCACATTTGTTTCCTACATGTGTGGACATATACAGTCCATGTTCTGTGTTTGTGCTCATACGTACGTGTGTGTGTGTGTGTGTGTGTGTGCGATCTCCACTGTGCAGGAGGCTGTGCAGTGTGTGGAGGAGATGGAGCAGGCGCCTCAGCTGAGTGTGTTTGTGCGGGTGGGCGTGGAGGCCACTCTGGAGCGGAGCCAGGTGACGCGCGACCACATGGGCCAGTTCTTCCACCTGCTGCTGCACAAAGACGTCCTGCCCAGGGAGCAGCTCTACCGCGGGTGAGTGACAGATAGATAGATAGATAGATACTTTATTGATCCCTAGGGGAAATTCAAGGTCACAGTAGCATACAGACAACATACACACACACATTCACTAACAGCAGAAAAAGTAATTAAAAGTATATCATATATATCACTAAGCAATAAGGACTGTAGAAGATAAAGAATATACTAATATACTAAAATACAAATTACACTAAATAAATCAATTCTAAAAAACAGTATCCACATAGTGGGTGATTAATCAATCAGGTGCACTTGCAATGACTGAAGCAGGGACTGAGCCTGTGGTCCTCTGTGCATAAGGTAAGGTAAGGTGCTCTTTGTGAATGAATGAGTGTCATGGTGATGGTGCAAATTAGTAAGTCAAACAGTGAAACAGTGCAAGAATAAAGTCTATATATCTATGTATAAATAACTATATTAAGAAAGGTATAAGTGTGGTCACAGTTCGGCTGTGGCATGGAGGGAGGGGTTGTGCATATGTGCTAATAAAGCACACAAACAGTGAGGCAGAAGACAATGGTAAAGTGGCTAGTGGACAGACAGTTCAAGACATGGAGGTGGTGAAGAGGCAGACAGACTATGCGGAGAAGTCTATTTCTCCTCTTCCCTTAAGTGATGCATTAAACAGTTCAATGGCCCTGGGGATGAATGACTTCCTCAGTCTGTCTGTTGTGCAAGGCAGTGAGCGAAGTTTCCAGCTGATCAGGCTCTTCTGCTTAACAATAGTGCTGTGGAGTGGAGGACACTCATTGTGGTGGACGGCGGGGGAGACATGTGGGGGGGGGGGGGTATGGGAGTCTTCCACTATTTAAATTACTAGTCAGTGCTTGTGAGGGGCCAGGTAGTAAGGCAACCGGAGGGCAGAAATAAAGGGCCACAACACCGTGATCAGTGTTCAATACCCTGAAAATGCACATTATTTTCAGTGTGTCGATCCCTGGCATTTTAGCAAACGCTGGTGAAAAATGTGTGTACTGCAAGTCTGTTAGGATAAATGGGTCTGCTAAGTGAATCCCGATACACTGGTAATAAAGACTGACTGAGGAAAATGACACATCCATTCAGATCAGGAGTATTTCCAAGCCTCTGGCAATGGTGCCGGCAGTGGGAACTAATGGCTTTGCAACACACTCATACCTGACATCTCAGCAGATCAGCAGGTCCGCACACACTCATCACACAGGAGAAGGACCACCCACACTGCACGTGTCTCCTCTGAGAGGTGCATTTGTGTAGCGGACGGCTGATTATTGTAAAATGTTGTCAGTACTCTGGCCTCACACTCATCACTTCCTAGAGGTCACCTTTAAACTTTTAATAGCAGGGGACGTTTGTTCGTAGCAATTCCATTTCCAGCGTCGGTTGGCTCTTGTGCTTGACTTATACCTCTGCAGTCTAACGTCACTAGACAGGATAGGTGAGTCTGTGTATGTGTCTGGATGAGTCAGGTGTCAGAGTGCGGTTTTCAGGGGGACTGTGGTGAGGAATAGTCTTTGTCTCTGTGCGGTAAATCACTCTAGATAAACACATCTCTAGACAAACACATTTAGAACCGTCTGTACACACCCACACAACAACTGTGCTCCCGCTGAAGGTACTCTGTCTGTCAGCACATGTGTCCTATGGATGTCAAACACAGGATGTTGATATGGCCATCAGCCAAGCACTGGCCTCTACTGTTGTAACTGGAGGGGCTACGACAGTAGTGTGCTTTATTAAGACCTGGAACATGCTCATTGCTGGGCAGGGCTGTTAGTGCAGGTGGTGTTTTTTCACTGTCATTTGAAATAAATATACTTTTATGAACATGAACGTGCTGCATGCATCTGCCGGGTGCAATGGTAACGTAAATCACTATGGTATGCAGCAACTTGTAAAGTGCCCATCAGTAGCAGAGTGATTGCAAGTATTTTGAAAGAAAGGTTTGAAAGGGTTGTTTTAACCTCCCCACTCATGGATATCGTGTTTAAAACTAATTATACCCCAGAGACAAGAAATGCTATTTTCTCACTGGCTGGCAGGGGGCTATGCCCAGTCTAGCAACAAGGACCATATTCTGTTTATTGCAATATTCATAATAAGATGCTTCCATGTGTAGCAGAAACGGAATATTCCCGTTTACATGTTAACCAGCATATGCTGACTAGAGCAGCGACGTGCAGTAGAGGTAGTGTCTGCGTCATGACGTCTCAACAATCTCTGTCCCGGAATTTCATTCATGAGCGCAAAATAGGTGAATTTGGCCAGATTAGAGCCGCGATTGTTTTGTATTTTAGCCTTATAATAGGCTGCTTTGAGGGCTTTTCTCCGATTCTTTATCTGTCAGCAGTGTGCACTAAATTCGATAAATTCCTTCTTGATATTTAAACTTTTTTGTATTTTAGCCTTATAATAGGCTGCCTTGAGGGCTTTTCTCCGATTCTTCATCTGTCAGCAGTGTGCGCTAAATGATCTTGATATTTAAACTTTCACATTTTAATTATTTAACATAAATTGACCTCCCTTTTTAGGTTTGAGCAGCCATTTTGGCTCATTCCAGAGCTGGATTCCCATAGGTGACACGTGTTGGTTTGTGTTGCCAGGTTTGGGGAGACGCTGGAGATGGCGGATGACATGGCCATAGACATCCCCCACATCTGGCTGTACCTGGCTCAGCTGCTGGGCCCTCTGCTCAAGGAAGGGGGCATCTCTATGAGAGAGCTCTTTAGGTGAGCACAGCTCCTAACACACACACACACACACAAACACACACACACAGCACTGCAAAACATCATGTACAGGTCAACTCAATCCACCACTAGCACCTGAAATCTCCTCTTGATAACATGCTCAGTGCACACGTGTCCCACCCTCCCCTTAGCCACATACGCACACCACTGGACATGCAGGTTGGCAGGTTTCCTCAAAGTGTATTTTGTAATACAAGTGCATGTCCCGATGGTGAGCTCGGAATAATATATTCACCTTCCTCTCTGTCTTTCCATCCCTTCCTCACTCCCCCACTCCACTTCAACCCAACCCAACCTCTCTGCTGCAGTGAATTAAGCAAACCATTGCTTCCTGTGGGAAGAGCAGGGATTTTATTTGCTGAAATACTGCACCTTCTATGCAAACAAATGGTGAGTGTCTCTGCACCAGTCCATCATCACACATGGGGCTGTCAATGATTTCCATTATAATACACTCTCACCTTACTCTGAGCAATCCATTACACAATTTGTGGACACGGAGAAAGATTTAACACCTTGAAGGGGAACGAAATGTGTTTTGTAGGCACAGAAATCAGCTGTAGATATTGATATCTGTAGATAAGGATATCGATCGATCCTTAGATGCCACTGTGACATATATCTTAAAAAGATATATGTGACGTATATCTTAAGAATAACCGCACAGTCTCCGTACTGTATGCATGTTTTCAGTAACTAGTGGAGGCATTTTGAACTCAGTGACAGGGAGTGACTGTATGTGATTGTGTACTTCAGAGCCATAGGAAAGTGGGGTCACTTTGGACGGACTCAGGCCTGAACTGGAGTGACTTCCTGCCCGAAGGAGAGGATGTGCACACCTTCATCTCAGAGCAGGTACACTGTCTCATATGGGCAATGGCACCGGTCAGTATTGATTTGTTTGGGATGGAACAAAGTGGTACACAATGTGAACAAATTGTTCTGAAAACAAATAGTTTTGCAGTACAAGTGCAGGATTTTGGGTTCCCCTTAACCATAATCCAACTATATTATCCCAAAACTGTTGTCCTGAACAGTGTCCTTCTTTACCAACACAAACAGACTTCCACACTGACTCTTTTCATTCATGAAGCAGCACTTAGTCTCTGTTAAACGATCCTCGTGAATTTAATGCAGCTGCAGATGTGTATTTAGAGGCAGTTTACGTGGCCTGCAGTTAGATGTTGTCCTGTTTTAACTGAACTTCTCACTTCTCCCTTTGTTTGCCTTTCTATGCTCATCCTCATCTTTTCACCCCTCCTCTCTCTTTCCATTTCTTCTTCTCTGCCTCCTTTGGCTCTCTTTCCTTTCTTCTACTCTATCCTCTGCTTTCCTGTCCTCGCTCGGCAATCTTTCTCCCCTCGTTTTCTAATGTCTTCTGTCTTTGCCTTCCTCTCCTTTTTCCTCGTCCCTTCTCTCGTCTGTCCTCTCCTCTCCTCTGCTCTCTCCTCTCTTTTCTCCCTCTCCTCTTTTCCTCTCCTCTCTTCTTTTCTTCTCTGCTCTC
The DNA here is from genome assembly GCF_018492685.1 of Alosa sapidissima. Lineage (NCBI taxonomy): Eukaryota > Metazoa > Chordata > Actinopteri > Clupeiformes > Clupeidae > Alosa > Alosa sapidissima. The sequence goes on from NC_055960.1 coordinate 17,200,430, forward strand.
TCCTCATCTCCTCTTTTCCTCTCCTCTGCTCTCTCCTCCTCTCCTCCTCTCCTCTCTCCCTCTCCTCTTTTCCTCTCCTCTCCTCTCTCCCTCTCCTCTTTTCTTCTCTGCTCTCTGCTCTCTCCTCTCCTCTCCTCTCTTCAGAAGCTGCAGTTCACGCAGCCGGACAGCCAGAGCCCCCCGCCGCTCCTGTCCAGGACGCCCCTCTCCCCCGAGGAGCTGAGCCGCCACCTAGAGCGGCTCCTCCTGGAGGACATGGCCAGTGACGAGCAGATCTTCGACTGGGTGGAGGTGCGCCTTTCCCCGCCCAACACTCTCTCTCTCTCTCTCTCTCTCTCTCTCTCTCTCTCCCTGGTGTTTCTTACTCCAGTTCTCTCTTTATTTCTACAGTATTGCATCTCTGTTTTGTTTCTTTCTTTGACGGTTACTCACTAGTCCACTCACTCCATGTTTGTAGACACTCTTAGTGACTCACACTCTGTCTAAGCAACTTCACACGAGCATCCTTTTAGAAGAAGTGAACAAATCTGTGTTTTTTTTGTTTTGTTATAATACTACATTACATGAGTTCTATTTCATCCTTACTGACCTGGCGGTCAACCAGGATTCGTAGAACCGTAGTTACATACGTAACTTTCGATTTATATTTCCGATCATGAACATAAATAATTGAAGAGAATGATCCCATACTGTATGCTTTCATAGTGATCTGTGGCATAGATTGTGTGTGGGTGTCCAGCTGTGGTGATCTTGATGTAAAGGTGTTGTCATTGTGTGCTTGCCTCCTGTCCCAGGCCAACCTAGATGAGTCTCAGATGAGCTCCTCCCCTTTTCTGAGATCTTTAATGACAGCAGTGTGCAAAGCGGCAGTGAAAGGTAACACCTTTGTTACAAAACACACTCACAATTTCCTTACAATACACACACACACACACACACACGGCTGCCTTACAATACAAACGTGCATATGTATCTCCATAATCTATGTCTATGCTATAATATGTTCTACAAATACAATGTTGTGCCTTTTAGCTGTTGGACTGGTGATAGACTGTGTATGTTGTGAATGATATCAACTCCAGCATGTGTAATATAAAACAGCATCATGTGCTTGAACACTCTCCCCTTCTTCCTTGTGATTTCCCTCTCTGTCTCCCTCTCTTCACTTCTGTCCTCAGATGAGAGTTCCTCCTGCAGAGTGGACACTGCTATCATCCAGAAGAGATTGCCTGTCTTACTGAAGTACCTTAACTCAGACACTGAGCGCCAGTTGCAAGCACTTTATGCACTTCAAGCATTGATAGTAACTCTTGATCAACCTCCTAGTGAGTACCCGATGTTCTATTCATCTACTCTCTCATACACATGCATTCCATGGTATTTGCTAGAAAGATTTAAAGATGCTCTCATAGATGCTGTACACTGTCAATTGCAGCTATCAGTTACCAGTACTGGCCCTTACTTTATCACATTAAACCTAAACTAGTGATTTTGATTTATTTGATTGTAAGTAAGATCTTGCTTTTTGGAAAAGGGAAGTCAAGATAATGAGTGACAGCACCAAATCTAGTGTGCCTTTTCAAACGTCTCCTAACCATGCACGTCTACACCCACCCCCCACCCCGACCGCCCCTCCTCCTCCTCCGCAGACCTGCTCCGTATGTTCTTCGACTGTCTATACGACGAGGACGTGATCTCGGAGGACGCCTTCTACCTCTGGGAGTCCAGCAAGGACCCGGCGGAGCAGCAGGGCAAAGGTGTGGCCCTCAAGTCCGTCACCGCCTTCTTCACCTGGCTGCGCGAGGCTGAGGAGGAGTCGGAGGACAACTGAGAAGAGAAGACCGGGAACCCATCACACCCCTCCGGAAGCGTTTCCGCTCACGTTCCACCACGTTCTACCACATTCTAGCCAGTGTGTCCACATCCCTAAGGACTGACAAAGCCAGATGCCAGATGGGAGCAAAGGACTGAGGGAACACTGTCCCGAGGGGCAGAGGGAATGCGTTCGCAGTGCGGTTCTGCTATGTTCTGTTGCGTTCCTTCAACCCCCCTGAGGAAGATCTCCAGAAATGGGAGCACTACATACGTGTACTATACATAGAAAATATTTTTGCTTTAAATTTTAACTTTTTTTTTTTTTTTTTTTTTTTGTTACGTTTTGAAGAGACTTGAAAACAGGTTATAACCTGATTAATTTATTATTTTTTTAAGAGACTGCAAAGACGGACCTTTTATTTAACATTTGCAGAAAAAAGCTCATATTGAGGAGAACATCACTGACAATAGAAAATAACAAAGTAATTATCATTACAGTAATAATAATTGTGAATTGAATAACCTCTGCGGATTCCCGAGTTTGGTTGAAGACAGTTTCAGAAGAAGTTATTTTTGGATGAAAGGTGTGGCGGAAACCGAGATGGTTGACGTTTACTATGTACAAGGTCAAAGGTTATTATAGAATAACCCCTCCAAAGTCTGGTGTTGCAGGGTTTGCTTGCTCTGTGGGAAAAAAAGTTTGAGCTTCCAAAAGGACATGAGATATACGCACACATATACACACAAGAACTTTCTCTGAATGCTGAGAAAAGCAGGGACTTGATAGAGAAGGTGTGTGTGTGTGTGTGTGCTCGTGTGAATCCAAACCATGCCAGGGTTTTTTCAACCTTGTTATTCTCCAGACATGAAGAGCAAATTTAAAGTACATGTGAATACATTAAAGACTGTCTAAGAACATGCTGTGTGACCTTTTACAATGGATAACACCAACACCCCTCCAAAAATTCTCAACGGACCCAGTATCACTCCCTGCCCACTCATTAAAGGATTAGTCCACGATTCTGATGTAATGAAATCAACTTTTGGTCAAATTCAGGGAATTGTTTCTGATGATCCTTCCTATAGCAGTGTGCACTTTAAAAACAGTACACACTAGTGCACACCCCAGGCTCTGTAAATGGGGAAGGGAAAGTGGTTCACTTCCAGACAATCCATGGGTTTCATTGGGTCCCTTTCCACAGGTGTATTAATCAAGCACCATGCCTGCATTCATAATCTAGGTGCTTGATTTTATACACCTGTGGAAAGGGACTGGATGAAACCCATGAATACTGTTGCTTCAGGAGCACAGAAGGGAGAAATGACATTGGATTGGCAGTTGAGCTCTAATATTAAAACATTTCACCAGAATCATGGAATGGATATTTATTCTGAAGTTTAGATTAATTATAATCTGTTGGAAAGTTTTAAAGAAGTTGTTTTTATGTTGTTTGCCTTGTGTTCACTTGTACATAAGGGTGAATTCCTGTATTAGATTTTTGTGACAATCCTTTCTTCACAGTTCAGCATGAGCATACTGATCTGTGACACTAAGATCAAAGCGGACCAGGTGATGCATTGAGCAATGAGGGCCTCCATCCATTGATAAATGGACAGGATTTACCAATCAATGATATGCACTGGTAATTGTTTATCTCGTTCTCAACACTTTTATAGGGCCATTGTGAGAGCAAGGTCATCAATATGTTGCGCTTTCTTTTGCGTTTTTACAACAAACTGCATGGAGAGAAAAACTGGATTGCATGGCTTTCGGATCTTCACAATATGAAAGTCACATACTACCAATCGCCTATGAATTTAGCAATTATTGCATAATATATGCAATTAGCCTATGATGTGCAGACTAATATAAAGTAGCCCAGTGGTTGTGAGTTTCTTGAGAACGTAGGCTACAAAACTCTGCATGGTTTTAAGTAGGCTAATTTTGAAAAGAAATAGAAATTGTGCATATTCCAAGTGAAATAAGACCCCAATTCCCACTTCCACTAAATGTGTGTTAAGACAAGTAAAACAATTCACTACACAAAAATAACGCGTCCAGTCCCCCAACAAAGATCTCTTCGGGTCGACTAATCATTGCTCTCATCCGATAAACTCTTGAGTACATCCACACGGTCATTTTATCTCGTATTGGTGCCTAAATCATGGTTCTTACTGCATTACACTTGCAATAATTAAGAATATACTGTTGGGAGTTTCGTTTTCGTCTAAATAATAGAATGCCTAAAGGCTGACAAGTTCCAAAGGTAAGAGTTCATACACAAAGGGCACGCTTGATGACGAGACCCTGACGTTGCTACGTGTTTGTACGTCCAAAGGGGGAAGGGCACGTCTGAAGAAAGAATTGTAGCTAAGGGAAAAGCAGCACAGAATAAACACCTAAGTAACCGAGCGTTGGAAAGGTAAGGGAATGTATGGTATTCGAACTAAGGATCACCATGCAAACTCCGAAATAACCACGGAATCTTCTCTTGCGTTTTTTCCATTGCATTTTTAACTTGCCATCTGCTCAATGCGACGCCATTACTGTGTAGGGTATCGTTAAACAGACAAAATGGCCATTCTCGATTTTTGCATTTGTCTCGAGTACAGTCAAACTAGTCGTGCACTTACAGCCATGCATTTAATTTGCACTTGCTCATTTTGTGGACACCGAATTTTTGTTCTGCAGTCAATGAATCAATATAGCTGCTACCTTGAATACGGTTAATGACAAAAAATTGCACACGAAATACTTCTTCTGCCCACACCTTATTTTGCATGACATGAATGAAAATGGACACTCTCCGACGTTCCTAGTTAGGGAAAAACACAAGAGATTTTTCAATCAGTGACTGATGTTGGTGCTCACTCCTCTAACAGAGAACACACATTCGTGGTTTGTTAACTATATATTTAGGCATTCGGCCACCAATCCTGCAATATATAGTGTCTCTGATGTATATATTTTGGCACACTTGTCTCCAATCCTGCAGTAGATATAGTTTCTCTGATGCAACCGTTGGATGAAACACACAAGGCTCTAACGGCCTGAGGCCCTTTTTCTACTTAATCAGTAGTGTCTTGAGGCTGTTGGTAAACTGTAGGTGATGATAATTGTTTTATAGCATCCCTATTTTCCCTCACCTTCCACCTGACACTCCTCAATACAGGAGTGCATCTCCTTGCACCATCACTGACTCTTCCTCTACCTTGTGCAGCATAGGAGTCTGAATTCGGCCTCTTGGCGACAACTCTGTTTATCTGCATGTGCAGGTAAGTCATGCGTCGGGCATCCATACGTCGAGGACCCGGGACTGGTGACGAGCAAGCTCCTGCGGACGGTGCTCCCAAGGCCAAAGGTGTGTGACCCTTCATCGCATTTGTGAGACTGCATTCATGAAGTTAAGTCTTTCAGTGACTTAATAGAAAGTTACAGTCCTTTTCATAGATTAGAATTACTTAGATTACATTAGAACTACGTTAGATTAATCCAGAAAAGAGTCTTTGAGTTCAGCGTAGAGTAGCCACAACTATGCCCTTTCTTTACGTCAAAAGCCCAGTTGCAGACATGTTGTACATGTAAGTATTCTTATCAAGTGCAGTAGCAGCATCTGAACTTTACATTGAGGAGTACTGCATGGTGCACAATGTATGGATGCTATCTGAGAGAAGAGCTTGCTCATTTGGTATGGGGCCATTCTCAAACCGTTTCATCACCAGGTCCCACCTTTTGAAGGTTTTAGAATTTCTTACTAGCATAGATTTTATAAACAAACAAACATTCTCAAACCTTAGAAGTACAGCTTATTGGTCACAGCTCACCAAAATATGTGTTCACAGACTAGACACATACTAACTTCATCCCAAACACATTCTTATCACAGTGGTTGCAAAACTAATCTGACAGACAGGCAGTTCTTTTTTAACATGCTGTTTAGAAGACATGGTAATCTGTTGTGGCGTTCTGTTGCTCTAACGTGCAAGTGGTTTTGGATTAGAATCCACAGCTAACTCTGACGAGGCGGCGCCCATGGAAGAGGAAGCGGCCGCGGCAGCAAAGGAGGCTGAAGCCCCAGCCGCTGAGACCCAGGGAGAGAAGGAGGCGGCGGGGGAGAAAGGAGAAGGAGGAGAGGCCCCGGCAGAAGGAGGAGATGGAGGAGAAGTAGAAGGAGAGGCGAAAGACAAAGAGGTGGATGGGGAGGCGAAGGCTGATGGAGAAGGCACTGAGGAGACTGGGAAGAAGAAGAAATCGAAAGACAAGAAGGAGTGAGTAAATCCCTTTGTTTTGTTTGGGGATGTTCTGTTTGGGTGGGTGGTTAACCTCCTGACCTGTGAATGGCATGAAGGTCTAAAATGCATAATGGTGGATGACGTTAATAAACATAAAATGGACATCACAGGTGGGGATTAACTTAAAGTGCCAGGGACCAAACACTGTAAATACAATTTATTTAGATACATGTGTTGAAACATAAGTAGGGGGATTGCATGCTTTCCATTTAGTTAGTGGTTTCAATTTATCTCCTCTTAGCTCAAATCTTCTTGGTCTTGGTGATGTTTTTAAACCAAAGGAAATCCCTAAAACTGCTAGAGAACAACGCCTGGCTAATGTTTACATGTCGTGGTGTTTGGGACTGTTGCAGGGACAAAGAGGGCACCAATGAGGTGAAGGTCAAGAAGGTGAAGAAGTCCATCCCGGCCTGGGCTTCCCTGCCCTCCGTCAAGCGCACAGGCACCAAGACTGGCAACAAGACGGTCATGCAGCACCCCAAAGTGCACGACATCCTCATCGAAGCTATTCAGGTTTGTGCACAGATCCATCCACATGCACTGGGAAGGGGTAACCACTTGCATTCAGCCTTGTTGTGGTATGAGAGGCCATCGTGTTATGACGAGATTAGATTGACTTTGCCAGTGTACACTGTTTTTGTTTGTTGTGCTTAGCGCAAAGTTTTGAAATGCCAGAAAAAACAGGTGCAACAATTCAGTGTTTCATTTGTTGTGCAAATGCGAATTGACTTGACTTGTTTTCAAATATATTGGCTAAATGAAGGAAACTAAAAGCTTATGTTTTGGAGAGGATATAATTAATATTCTTCTAAGTTCAGAATGGGGCTTCTTTGTTTCCGCTGAAAACATGTTTAAAAAAGCAGTCTACACAAATATTGTGTAAGAACAAGAATTTTTTTCATCAAAGGTTCATCAAGGGTTCAGACAAGGTGTCTCTGAAAGGAATGACAACAGTGATGGTGAGAATGAATCATTAGATGTGAGTGTTGATAATATATTGTCTCTTTTACAGAGCTCCAAAGAGAGAACTGGTGCATCTGCCTTTGTCATCCTGAAGTACATCATGAGTAAATATGCCTTTCTGGAGCTGGACAAAAGGAAATTCCTTCTTAGGCAGTCCATGAAGCGACTGGTGGAGAAAGGGGCCATCAAACAGGTATCATATCCTACATTTCAAGCAGCCAATCACAATGTTTCCATGCACACCTTATTCGGAATAATTACAATTTTCAGATTGCATATGAGTTCCAGTTCTATGTTCCTATGTTCCGTATTCCAGTTGCCAAAACCTGATTAAGCTGATATTCTGATTACTAAATTCCTGAATAAGGCACCTGGCATATGCCTGTTTTAATCAGAATATTGTGGCATGTAAACATGTTAGTTGGAATTTTAGATTACGTCTTCACATGTTCATGCAAAGAATTTTGGTAGCTTGTTCTGTTGCTACGACACTTTACAAACATAGTAAAAAAAGCATGGCTAAAATGTTACACTTTTAGAATAGTGATGAGGTCATTTTTATGTATGCAAACCTGAAAGTTTAAATGACAAGATGGAATTAATTGATGAGTGAAAGCATTGTAATGCTCAAAGAAGCAGGTTTAGAAAAATATCTTCTTCTGTATGGTCCTTAATTGAAATATGGTGTGCATGGAAACGTAGTCACTGTCAGGATATGATCCTTCATGTGGATAGGAAATAAGTTTGTTGTGTTTTTACTTTTATTAGTTTGTCTTTCACTCTGTGCATGATTACACTCTGATTTTACACTTGGCATGAAATATGTCTCTGTCCCACACAGCTGAAGGGAAAAGGCTTTGCTGGGAGTTTCGCAATTGGAAATTTATCAGCCGTCTCCAACTCTGGCAATAAGGTACCGTAAAACCCAAGTCTTTGTCTCTTATGAAGCTGTCTATCTTGCATTTCCTTGTTTTCAGATTTTCAGCAGTAGGCAAATTGGCTGATCATCTCCAAATAGACATGATCATCCCTAAAGGATTGTTGTCCTGTGGATGAGCTCTCAATAAAAAAAAAACATCCTTACACTTCTATTTATTGGTTATCTTAATTGACTCATTTCAAGAGGTGAAGGTCAAGGAGCACTTAATTCATAATAAAAATATACTATTTGTCAAGTGGTGATTGTAAATGGAGACTAAGGGCTCTATTTTGCACACGCAATTGACTTTGTATACTCGCACTTTTGTCTTTCCTATTTTGCAGTCAGCGCATATTGAAATTTTCCCTCCACAGGTACATGTGCGCCCACAGTTTCAGCGAAAAGAGGGGGCGTGTTCCGGCGCAAACGGTCCCTGTTGATATTTTGCAGTTTCAGAAAACAATTCCGCCACAGACCAGGAACCACCTGGTCTAAAGTCAGTGGCGCGAATTCAGATGCTATTTTAAGGGCGCATGCATGGCCACAGGCCTGCAAAAATGAATGCTATGCACACCGATCTACAGACACCCTGTGCACAGATGGAAACATCAAAGCCTTGATAATATTAGTCCGTTTCCCGGCTTTGTTCGTGCATTGGTCAACTAAAAATGTAGTAGCCTATATAGTACATCTACATGCAATATCTTTACAACAACAACGCCTAATTACGACCTATTAATTTAGACAACTTTATACAGCCCTATAAAGGCTAAAGTTACCTTTTAGTTTTGTTCCAATTTACCGTTGTGTATGGCTTTAAACATCGTGTGCGCTTCAACATCAGCCTATAAGCATTATTCCAGCTGCGCTAAGGTTTTGACAAGCACCACAAATCTGCCTACCTTGTTGAAGCCCATCTGAAATACCTCCAAAACTTTGCTATGTTCCCTCCATCCTTTCGTTGTTTTCAAAAAACGTTTTATATCCATGATGGCCTTGAAGTCTTGAGTTTGTGAATTCGCTTAAATAAGCATTATGTGCTGTTAATCAGCAACCATAGACAGTAAAAGAAAGCAGCAAGTAGCCTTGGCTACAATTTCTGTAGTTGCTGCGTCCATTCATTGTTATTCTCTCTCCTGCTCAAACAAAAGTTGTGCGTGCATTAAGTTGATGATAACGTGTTTACAAACTCTACTTTACATAAAATAAATATTGTAAATAGCCCACTGTCATGCAGTTAATGGGATACTGTGCAGAGTTGGAAAGTTAGGTCAACTTGGAAAGTGTTTCTCGTTGCCTGTTGGTAAGGTATAGCCGTAGCTTACACCTGCAGGAGCGCTTGTGTTGCAACCACATTTCCACGAATCACGGATGTGTTGATGACATAAATTAGGAAATATTGACTTAATGAGACGAACTGCATGCCGATTCCATTTAACCCAAATGCCCCAGCAGCAGCACGGGAGAGGAGAGCTTATCTGACAGATCTGCATTGTCTATAGTGAGGTAATGTTAGATTACATTGCAAAAATATCACCATGCATTCATAAGCTCGTGATTCAGTGAGAGTGATCCCAAAACATCCGAAAAATCAATTGCAAACTGTTCACAACTGACTATAGCACTGTGAACCGTTCCTGGTTGCGCCTGGCAAATCCGCCATCATAATAGCAATCCGCTATGGAACAAGCGTGCTTGTTGTTAAAGGGAATGTGAGATGACGCTCTGATTGGTTTATTGCACGTTACGCCCAAACCACACCCATGAATAATGTAGCTGCTACAGACCACCCCATTTTAGATTTGCGTCGGGCGCAACAGTCAATTTTCCGCCGGTAAAATAGAAACGGCACCCAAGATCCGCCCACAAAGCGATTTGCGCGAAGTCAATTGCGTTAAAGTGCAAGATAGAGCCCTAAGTGTATCCAGCATTTGGCACTGACCTGTCTTTGGTTGCTGTTGTGTAGAAACTTGCCTTGGTGGTGGCTCCAGGTGTGAAGGCGGAGACGCTGGGTGATTGCCTGCCTCTCATCATGACGCGCCTCTGTGAGCCCAAAGAGGCCTCCTATCTGCTCATCAAGAAGTACCTCACTGAACACTACCCACAAATGGATGTAGAGAAAAGGTAAGGTTGACTGATGGTGCCCTCTTAAGTCACTGCTGGGAGGATCCCAGTTTGTTGTGTTTGTTCTGTGATTCTATTCCTATACACGTTTTTGTCAGAGAATTGATTGGTCGATACTAGGGATGCAGATCATTTGTCTTTTTGACCTTACTTCCTTCCTTGCTCCTGTCCTAATCCCTCCTTCTAATTAATGTAAGGGAAACAAGGAAGGAATGATAGGAGGATGGAGGAATGAAGGAGATACAGATATGAGAAATAAGACGTCCTGATCACTCACAGATCATTTTTAAGAGACGTCAATTACTGATGATGCGGTGAAGCATCACTCCTAGGCTAGAATCAACAGACCATTGTTACACACAAATTACAGAGAATATGAATTTTATACCAAAGCCTAAACATATGAACATGGACTCGTCCCACTTATTGACCCTGATAATGAGGTTATGTTTGATAGTTATCGAGGCATAAATGAATACTTATTATACAATGCGTGAATAAAACATGCATGAATTTTTTTTTTTTTTTTTTTAAGAAAGGTTTGCTTGGTAGTTCATGATTCCAGCATATAACAATCTTTTCTTGGACTATCTACTTATTTATTGTCGCTAATAAATCCCCACGAAGTTGTTGGAAACCGAAAGTTGATAAGACGTTTCCTCACGTATCGGCCCTTTTGCCTCTCTCCTCTCCTCGTTCTCACCTTTTCTGGTTGCAATTAGATAAATGAGGCATCCTCTGTGATGTAGAGCTTTGAACGATTCCCAGGGCACAAGCTGGAGGACCAAGGAGAGAGGTCGCATGCAAAAAGAGCTTTGGGATGCAGCCCAGGGGTTCAGTATTTGGAGAGTTAGCTTCAGCCAGTTAGCATCATGGTTTGCCGCCAACGCCTTTAAAAATGGCATCCGACGAGCATTGACTATTGACCGTCGACTAAGAATGGGACTGAACTTCTTCCCTCCATTCCATGGTCGATACGTGTATCCTATATGTTTTGTTTTGATCTGCTCAGCATAAGTTGCAGGTGTTCACATTGTTGTCGTATTGTTTGTTTAAAGTAGGGATGTATTGGTTGATGGTGAGTATGCTCAAAGATGTTTGTGGTTCCTCTGCAGGCCAGATATTCTAAAGAACGGCCTGCAGAGAGCGGTGGAGAGAGGGCAGCTGGAGCAGATCACTGGGAAGGGAGCTACAGGAACATTCCAGGTATGTGAGGGCCAAGGCCGCACTCTGCTTGCTCTGGTCTACATGGACACACCATGGTCACTTTACCCTGGCCGTAATACACATGTGCTCATGCATATCCAGTTCTTTTGCATAATATGGATAAAACTTGTCATCAAGAACATGGAGAGCATGTCAGATGCCAGTGCCGGTCTTGCTAGTTAATAACTAGTACCTATATGTTATTCCATATTTTTTCCTAGTTAGTATACGTTTTTTTGTTGTTGTTTTGCCCTACAGCTGAAGAAAACTGGGGACAAACCTGCAACTGTCCTTGAGGATGCTATAGTGACGGCCATCATAGCCATGAACGAGCCAAAGTCCTGCAGCATCAACACACTCCGCAAGTTCCTCATCGAAAACCACAAGGACCGAAAGGAGTACCTCTTAAGTAAGACTAAAGTACACATAGAAGTCACAATGCACAAAGGTTTCATGAAGATCTTTACATTTCTTCATGACCAGGATATGCTTTGTCAAAAAAAAAAGCCACACAAACTACCTGTTTCACATATCAACTTTGTCCATATGACTGCGATTGTGGCCTTACCCTTCGTTTTACCTGCTAGTGAACCAGCTGAAGAGAACCTTGGAGAAGGGCAAGACCATGGGCTGGATCGAACAGATCACGGGCCACGGGCTAAGTGGAAGCTACCAGCTTTCCTACCCCTACTACCCAAGGTAAATCACAACATGATGAAACCTTGGTTTGACAAGGATGGCTTACTTTTTCTCAGGGCACATCTCCATAGGAAGTTGTGCTGATTGCATGTTCATGAACACATTCATAACTACACTGCTCAAAAACATTAAAGGAACACTTTGAAAACACAGATCTCAATGGGGGAAAAAACTCATGCTGGATATCTGCACTGATATGCACTGGGTAATGTGTACTGGGTAAAGGATGCCACATTATTTTTTGGTAATGAAAATGATCAATCTACAGAGGGCTGAATTCAAAGACCCCCATGAAAATCAATGAAAAAAGTGAAAAAATTATGCGACAGGCTAGTCCATTTTGCCTAAATTTCATTGCAGCAACTCAAAATGGTACTCAGTAGTTTGTATGGACCCCACATGCTTGATAATGAGACGGCGGATGGTGTCCTGGGGGATCTGCTCCCCGATGTGGACACAGCCATCATTGAGCTCCTTGACAGTCTGTGGTGCAACATGCCGGTGTTGGATGGACCAAAACACAATGTCCAAGAGGTGTTCTACTGGATTGAAGTCAGGGGAGTGTGGGGGACAGTCAATGCTATCAATTCCTTCATCCTCCAGGAACTGCCTGCACACTCTCGCCACATGTGGCCGGCCATTGTTGTGCACCAGGGGGAACCCAGGGGCCTCTGCACCAGTACAGGGTCAGACAATGGGTCTGAAGATTCATCCCGATACCTAAGAGCAGTGAGGGTGCCGTTGTTTTGCCCATAGAGGTCTGTGCGTCCCTCCAAGGGTATGCCTCCCCAGACCATCCTTGACCCACCACCAAATCGGTCATGCTGAATGATGTTGCAGGCAGCATAGTGTTCTCCAGACCCTTTCACGTCTGTCACATGTGCTCAGGGTGAACCTGCTCTGTGAAAAGCACAGGGCGCCAATGGTGGACCTGTCAATTTTGTATTCTATGGCAATTTAGCTCCACAGTGCTGGGCAGTGAGCACAGGTCCCTCTAAAGGCCATCGGGTCCTCAGGCCACCCTCATGAAGTCTGTTTCTGACAGTGTGGTCAGAGATATTCACACCAGCGGCCTGCTGGAGGTAATTTTGTAGGGCTCTGGCAGGGCTCCTACTAGGGCTGAACGATTTATTGCATTTGCGATAATATCGCGATATGATGAAACACGATTTTCAAACGCAAAGGCTGCGATTTGTAATATGTGACGTCCCCAAAACGCATTTATACTTGCGCTTGCCGACGCGCCACCGACTCTTCTCACCGACCACTAAAGAAGCAAAAAACGTAAACAAGAGGACCAGCTAACAGTGTCAAGAAAGGTCTGATCAGTAGAGCTACTTTGGTTAAAAATAAACCTCTTCATTACCTTTTGCTCGAACCTGCCATGTCCCTGGTTCTAGTTCATAATTCCCCTGTGCTGCTACTCTGGCTGGTAACTTCGTTCACTTGTCCAGCTGACGATTAAAACTCCACGACTGTTTAGGCTGCACAGCAGCCATTCACCTGTGCACTGGGGACTTTGTTTACTGGAGTACAGTGACAGTGGGGGCATTTGCGATATCCAAGGGGGTTGGCGGCACAAATATTTCATCTCACAGGTAATGAATTGATGCATAATGTTATCCGCAAGTAGTTGACACAGCTAACCACCAAAAACCCAGCTGTTTTAACATTAGCCTACCAGCTAAGGCTCTAGGCTACATACATGCTGCTAACTGCTGATAACTTTGCCTTTTTAAAGAGTTTTGTCTCTCCGCGATTGGCTTTGTTGTGATATGAACAAACTAGTTAATTTGCATGCATGTGTATTGCGCTGCGGTGTTGATGATGCTAACCTTTAGTTAACACCGAGCCGAACGGTCATTCGGCCGCATTTATTTGCGCTACTACAGTAACAATCTACAGTAGTTTGTTCCGATTCACGTGCAAGTAGCCTACAGAGGAGAGGAGCGTGTCTGTGTGTGTGTGTGTGTGTGTGTGCGCGTGTGTGTATGTAGGACACAGGACAAGGAGAAGCCGTGTCAGTGCCACTACATGTAGACCTATTTGTTAACGAAAGAAGGTCATATCTACATGAAATAGAAACGAATCAGAATCATTAAATGTTTACAAGGCTGGAAGTTCAACAAATATAGGTCTACTAATGTGATTAAAATAGTTAAATAAAAAATATTTCATTCATCAATCTTATTCAATGACCTAATGCCATCATAACATAGGCCTGGGCTCCAGGAAAGAACAGTTTATGTTTAACTTATCTAATTTTGTGTTGGTCATACTATAGAATAATATATTGCTTGTCTTTGTTGAATAAGACAGAAGATAAAGAGCTTAAAAATAATCGCATATCGCATCGCAATATTGGTGAGAAAAATCGCAATTAGATTTTTTTCCAAAATCGTTCACCCCTAGCTCCTACTGTTACTTCTTGCACAAAGGATCAGATACTGGTCCTGCTGCTGGGTAAAGGATCTTCTACCACACTGGCCAGCTCTCTTAAAGCAACTGCCTGTCTCCAGGAATCTCCTTTTGAGACTGCGCTGAGACACAGAAGTCCTGGCAATGGAACGTATTGGTGTGCCATTCTGGAGGAGTTGGACTACCTGTGCAACCTTTGTAGGCTCCAGGTACTGGCTTATGCTACCAGTAGTGACACTGACCCTACCCAAATGCGAAACTTGTGAAAAATCACTCAAGAAGGATAAAGATGGAAAAATGATCAGTTGCCACCATCTGTAAAACCATTCCTGTTTTGGGGGTCGTCTCCTCATTGCCCCTCTAGTGCACCTGTTGTTAACTTTGATGACACCAAAGCAGGTGAAACTGATTCACAACCACCTCTGTTACATAACTGGCCAGACCAATAGCTTACAAGTTTGATAGACTTGATGCTATACTCGATTTTTACAGTTTGTCGAAATGGCTAACCAGCTAAGATATCCTGGATATGTTAAACTTGTGTTGTAATATAGGCCCCTGGTGTCTGAAATTAGCTCATCTGAACCCGTCAGAGCTTTCTTTCAAAAACTTTCCTTTAAAATAAACATTAGGTGACCTTTATTTGTGTTGGAGGGTGGGGGAATATAAGTGTAATCCTATTACACCTCTTAAAGGCTGTAGATCTATGTGAAATTCACCTGAGTGGTCCTGATATTCTTTCTCTCCATCCACAGCCCAGCCATCCTGTTTCCAGATAAGATTGCAAAACAGAAGAAGAAAGAGGAAGAGAAGGCCAAACGCAAGAGGATGGCTGAGTCGGAGGATGAGGAGTCTGAAGAAGAGTCTGAGGAGGAGGAAGATGATGATGACGATGAAGATGATGAGCCCCCTCGTAAAAGGTGAAGACAGGCTTTTTCCATTCAAATATCTCCTTACAGTTAACCCTAAAAATTCCAATATACATTTAGAATTGCATCCTTCAGTGGTGATTATGGTATGCACTGTGGTATTTAATAATTTTTGTTTGTTTCATGTTTTTTGTTTGTTTGTTATTTCAGGGGACAACAGAGGCGGCCAGCCCCTAAGGCCCGTTCCGCAGCCCCCCAGAGGAGGGGCAAGTCCAGCAGCCGGAAAGCTCCTGCCAAACGGTCAGCCCCACCAGCCAAGAGGGCAGCGCCACCCGCTAAGAAAAGGGCTCCTCCCCCTGCCAGGAAGCCTGTGGCCAAGAAGGCAGCCCCGCCGGCTAAAGCCACACCTGTGAAAAAAGCCGCCCCAGCTCGCACGCCCAAAACGCCCGTCGCCAAGAAGCTGACCAGCAGAGTGGCCAAGCGGCCACCAGGCAAGAAGCCACCGGCCAGGGCAGCCAAAGCGGATGAGACAGAAAAGGCCAAGGCAGCCAAATCGCCAGAGCCGGCCAAGGCAAAGGGGGCCAAAGCAGAGCAACCAGCAAAGGCCAAACCAGCGGCTCGCAAGTCCACTCGGGTGAAGAAGTGAGCTTGGCGAGCGAGGCTCACAGATGGAGACGTTTACTCGTAGCTCAGTAGACTGTTGTGCTTTGCCTCCCTACCCCCCCAACCCCCACCCCCCCCCCCCCCCTTTCTCGATTTCTTCTTTTTTTACTTTATATTTTTTTTATAGCTTCATCCTTCCTCCCCTGTTGGAGGCCCTGTAACGTGATCAGATGGATGAACAATGATGTCAGTTTGTTCATAGAAATACTTTTCCATTCGAATCTCAATTTTGAAGGTCATGATGTCGTGTTCGTTCTGTGTTCTGTTTTTTGTTTTGTTTTTCTAAAATACATTTCCAATGGTAAAACTGTTTTTTGTTTCAAACTCAATGAACCTCAGAGGGTCAATCAGTTTTTAGTATTATATCCTACTAAATCTAACTCAAAGTGGTTAGAAGTTCAGTTTGCCTCTTACTGCTCAGTATATGTACTGTATTTGAGACGTTAATCTTTTTTGTTGTTTTGTCGAGACACTTGGGTTATTTTTTGACACAGTGTGAAGTTTCAGTTGATATTTCTGAAAGGTAAAGGTTTTGGTCACCACCATAGGCTCTTATTGTGAGATTTGTTAGAGAAGGTAGCATTATTGGCTTTGGTGATGGAAGTTTTTCATATTTGAGAATGAGCAAGTGTGTACTCAAGCATGAGATTGTACTTCAGAAATGTTGATTTAATAAGCTCTCTTTCTGTTCAAAGAGCATTTGTGAAGACTATCCCTGCCTAAATTGGAAATTCGTACTTCGGCTGAACAGTACAAATGAAAATGTTAAATAATTAGTTTAATTTGTGTGTGATCGTCTCTTAAAAGATAGACCATAAAAATGTTTTCTTTTGTCATAGTCATGACTTCAATACAGCACACAAAAGTTATATTCGATTATATTCTATGTATTAGTGAATCCATGAGGATAAGACAGCTTTTGTTCCCATGAGCTTGGCTCATGCTCTGCATGCTGTTAATCTTTCACTGATCTGCTTTTCTGTAGTCATTAATAAAGTGACTATATTTGTACTATCTTATGTGTTCTTTATGTATATCTAGTCTTTCCTTATCAATATGGGTAGCTTTTGGTTGTCATATTTCTACCAGTAAACCTGAAAAACGGTGATGCATGGATTCAAGACATTTGTGCGACATTATCATTTTTAGAGATATGTATCATATTTTGTTTAAATCCATTCCCTTGTGCATTATCTCTTGAGTATTGTGAAGTAATTTATTCATACAAAACATTGGAAGCCTCAGTAAGGACTATATTTACAACAATGAGATTGCCTTTTGCGTTACTTTACTGCTAAGGAATTGTATCTTAAATGTTCTGCTTCTCTAGCCTGTGCAGCTACATCCAAATAGCCTAGCCTATAGTATAACCCACTAGACCAGACCATAAGTGGGGGCCGTGAGGGGGGCCTCAGCAAGTTGGAGGGAAAAATAAAAGCAAGAAATAAATACATTTAAAATATACTATGAGGGTTGTTATACAATGCCATTATAATAATGTGACGCATATCTGAACATATTTCCCATGATTTAATGACTGGGTAGCCATAGCCATAGTAGAGTGATGGCTCCCATATAGCAGAAAGCCCCAAATATTTTTTTTACACACTGTATGCTCCATCGCGATGTGGTTGTGGCTAAAATAATTATTAGATTAGCTTAATGTATTTTTACATTTGCCGTAGTATTGTCGATGGGTTTAATGAATAAAACATCAAGGGGGTCCTTGGCTAGAACCTAGTGGTATTTGGGGGGCTTTGTCGTGGAAAAGTTTGGGAACCCCTGCACCAGACTACAAAGCACAACATAATAGAGTAATGTTTGTGGTCAAATATAAATTGCGCACGCGCCTATTTGATGACAACACACGTTTCTAATTCTCCTACTTGCCGCTACATGTAAGAGAAATAGGCTGCATAAAAATAGCCCACTTAGTTCAAATTGTTTTCAAGTGTCCCATTCCTCTCGACAGAGACAGGAAAACGGAATGATATAACCTTTCAATCAGAATTACTTATAAAGGCCAATATTCCGAATTAATGGATAGCCCATGCAGTGACTGTCGAAGACTAAATTTCCAATGGGCGCACATGTTGGGCGGAGACGGTGCTGATAAGGTGAGTCATTTCAGACTTTCGAAATAGGTGCACTTTCGTCTGCGAGCTGTCTGGGACTACGACCCCTCAGTGTGGTATTCACCGTCACGGTAAGTGGAAAAATATTAAACCGCATTTGATAGAAAGCAGACATCTTATGTGGTAAGCTACCGACTGCGAGTAATTTTCATGCAGGTCAAGAAAGTATTTATGTTATGCTTGTAGAACTGTATGAACGACGGCGCAACGGGAGAATTTGGCGTGGAAACCTCCTGAGGTGCGTGTGTATATCAAAGATCGCTTATGTAAAGTTTATCTTAAGTCTTAATGGGCACTTTGTCCATAATGCCTTCATAATTGCCTTTATTGTTTTTGATAAATGTTTGGTTTTGTATTTTTTGTATATTTTTTTTTGCTAGGCCTACTTGGTTATAGTGTTGACTTGGGAAGATAGGGCTGTGTCAACATTCCTCAATGGTGTTGTAGGAAGTTTTCGCCAATTTGACCGAATTTATCTCATCTTTCAATCATTGGAAACGAGTATGGGTTTAAAAGCGTATCAGACAGTGTCAAGTAGTCACAGTAAAGCAATTACTTGGTGGGTGTTTGTGAGGACTGGAGATAGCCTACGTAACTTTTCGCCGACTTCTCGCCGGTGCATGTAACCACACAGCCCCCTGTTCAACAGTGCAGAGCAGAATGCAAAAGTGTGGGTCGGCTGTACTTGCTCAGAGATTGTGTGCTCACTTCCTCTTTGTACTTACACTCAATCACATAATGCCTATATGTTCTCGACAGAACATTGAGAGCTAGCGAAAGAAAGGTGAATCAAAGCAACAATCATCATGTGTGACGGACCAACCAGGGAGGACGGCACAGTCACCAGGTCTGCCGAGGTAGGCTGTTACAGGTTAGGTGACATTTTGGCTTCTCACAGAGGCACAGATGCCAGTAGTGGATATTTAGGTTGGCCATACTGAGCAGCAAATTCATATGTGGTCCCACAAACAGAAAGATGTATGCTTTTTTTTGTGTTGACATTCGTTTCTCATGTACATAGTATGTGGGCTCGTTTCCTGTGGATGATCATTGCTTGGATGAGCAGATTCAACAGCTGCACATACAGCTGAAGGCTCTCAGGGTGAGTGCTTGTGTGTCAGCAGTTTGTAGTGGACAACAGAGCCAAAAATAAAAAAGAGATGTTTGCTGCAGACTACATGTGCTCTTTTAATGTGTGTTTGTGTGCAGAACTGCAAGAAAAAGAGGCCAGTCTCGCTGAAGTTCTCCATCAAAGGAGTGAAAATATATGATGAGGATGAGACGGTAAGAACTTCATAAAGTTGTGGCTTCATAACAAGCCATCAAAACACTTTTTTTGGAATGTTTTTAAAGTTCAAATTAGTAGTTACTTTTCTGTTTGCGGTTTTCAGTTTATGAAATTAAATACTGACTGTGCAACAGTGCATATGAAATTGTACCACTCCCTGATCATCCGTTACATGCATTCATGCAACAAGACATGATTGCTTTTCCATGTAGAAAATTTCAGGACCTTAACTTACCAGCTGACTAAATCTTTTTAATTGTATAACATTATTCATAACATTATTCAAAGTGCCATTGAGGTAAGCTACAGTAAGGAGATCTAAGACACACCACCAAATGATCAATTGTCACACGCATCACTGTGGCATATGTCCAGATACAGTGGTTCTTGATTAGAGCTTTGGAGAACATCAAATGAAACGCCCTCTGTGTTCTGCCTTGTCCTCAGACACTCCTCATGGCCCATGCGTTGCGGAGGATCTCCCTGTCCACCGCTCGGCCGTCCGACTTCCAGTTCGCCTTCGTTTCCCACAACCCAGGCAGCAGTGACACCCAGCTCTACTGCCACCTTTTCAAGGCCAGACACGCCAGAGCGGTATGTGGCACACCTCCAGTCTGGTTCTTGCATTAGCACACACATCGTGGGGGCACGTGGGAGATGTTTTCATTAAAAGAAAATCAGGGGTTATGGTACAAGTGTATATATACTCTTTTGATCCCGTGAGGGAAATTTGGTCTCTGCATTCATCCCAATCCGTGAATTAGTGAAACAGACACAGCACACAGTGTACACACAGTGAGGTGAAGCACACACTAATTCCGGCGCAGTGAGCTGCCTGCACCAACATCGGCGCTCGGGGAGCAGTGAGGGGTTAGGCCGTGCCTACTGGTCGGAGTTCGAACCGGCAACCCTCCGGTTACAGGTCCGAAGTGCTAACCAGTAGGCCACGGCTGCCCCCCATTGTTGAATGGAAATGATATGAGCCACATCACAAGCATTGTTTTGAAAAAATGCATTATAATGAAAAAAGCAGCGGTGAATTGATTGTTTCAAATCGCTCGTTCTGATATTCTTTATCTGACACCATCTTTTTTCATGAGCATGAGTCTGTCCATGCAGTCTTATTGTTCTTTAAAAAAGGAAATCTGAACACTGTCTAAAGACTGAGCCAGTGTGATTTGTTTGTTTGTTTCTCTCTCGCTCCTTCTTTATGGACGGTCCAGGCACAGTTCCTGAACCTGCTGCTGTGCCGGTGCTTCCAGCTCTTCTACTTGGAGTGCCACCCGGAGGAGGCTCAGGACGAGTCGTCTGAGGGGAAGAAGCTAACACGTGTGCCCTCTCTCCTCAACCAGGGCTTCCCCCTCAGCGTTAGCGCCCTGGTCTCCTTCAGACGAGCCCCTTTCCTGGGACTCTTCCCAGGGGCCAAGGTCAGATCACATGGCTTGATGTCTGCATGAGGGAGTGAGGGGGGACTTTCAGTTGACAGTCAATCTGCTTAGGCTTTTGTCTTCTTTGTTTTGTGAAGTGTCACTTTACAGGGAAGAGGACGTCACCATTATTATGGCCTACAGTTTATGGTCTACACCTCTTTTATATTCTTTTCATGTGGGAAGCTGCTATTGTGCATTTCATTTTGTGAATGATGTTGAATGATGGTCAACTATTGTTATTCTTCTGCTGTTCAAAAATGTTTCTCCAAGTTTGTTCGATGTCCTTTTAGTTTTGACTGTACTGAGAGTGATGGCCATATCCGTGTCTGTTTTGGTCATTTCTGTTCTCATTCTGTTACACTGCACTCTTTTGTTGACATCTTTTTGTGGGGTGTGTCGACTCGTCTCAGTTTCCAATGTACCAATAATAATGTCAGTCTGCACTCCAAAGAAAACCACTGCTGCTGAAAGTTACAGATGAGGAGACACCAGAAAGTCTTTGGAGTGCAGACATTATTGGGATTCTTTCTGGTTTTCCTTTTGGTTGTCTACAGTGTTTGTATCGCTGTCTCTTTCTTTAACTCTATTCCCTGTTCCTATTCTTAGAAACTACGCCACCTAAACTCTTGTCCTCTTACCTTAAAGTGGGCTTCTATCCAATGTTCACTCTTGTACCATGTAGATTGGCTTCACTCTACCAGCCTGTACCACTCGGCTTGTGTTTCCTGTATCCTGCCACACGTTATCTGTGATAAGATTAGAGGGCAGCTGATTTCTTTAACAAAAGGTATATTTATGTACTGTGGACAGGTCTTGCCTTTGTATGAAGCAGCTATGCAGTTAGTATCAGTAGGGTTTTACCATCTTGTAATTTGTCGTTCAATAATAATTAATATTGGTGTGTGGTTTATGGTATTGGATCTCAGTAAACAGAACATTTTTAGATGTTTTTTTTTTTTAAATAAGAAATCATTTATTTTAGACCCCGTCCAAGTCCAGCACACCGGAGCCACCGCAGCAGCAGAAGTGGCCACAGAGCAGCAGCCCAGATGAAGGCTCCATCACCTCGCCCACGCTAGTGCGCAAGGCGGCCATCCGCAACAAGGGCCTGAGCTCCGGGGCCTACCGCTCCTTCACCTACACGCCACTCAAACAGAGGCAGCTACAGGAGCGGATGAACCACACGAAAGGTGGGGCTGGGGTGTGGCGAATGCTGTCCAGGGTGAAAGATTTTATTAGGTAACGTAGACATTCAGTTCAGAGTCGGGCACCCAGGTGATGGAGCACTCCATGGTGTGGGTGATGGACTGATCACAGATGGTCATTTTTTTTGTATCGGTTTCTTTTTTGGACACTCAAGGCCACTCAAGTCACAGGTATTACACTGCTTTTAGATTTTGTGGATTTACAGTGATTTTGAGTAGCCAAATAATTGGTTATTTACTAAAGCAAAGTTTTGCTTCATTTCCCTCTCGCTGAAATATGTTTGGAAAATGTCCTCAAAAGTAAATAAACATGGTAAGACTAGGAGCCTCTGGGGGTTTCAGGAATGCTCTATTTGTGTGTGTGAAACAGGAAAGGAGGAACAAGATGGTCCAGTGCAGCGTACCCCAAGTCTGGCCGAGTCCGAAGAAGCGTTGGCTCAAGCGGTGTGGTGCTCGGCTGGGCTCTCTAGGTAAGTTGCCTCTCTAGGGATTCATCTCTGTCTGTCTGGCTGTTCTCTCTCTCTCTCTCTCTCTCTCTCTTTCCCGCTCACCTCCAAACAGTCTTGTGAGTCCTGTAAACAATGCAGGACATCCAGATATCCCTGAAGATATCTCCCAACACTGTTCATGACAAGTCTGCAGTGGGAGATATTATCTGGCATGTGGGGTCTCTCCATCCAAAATGAATGGCATTAGAAAGCACAACAATGTTGTGGAGCCACTCTTTGACATTGTGAAATGACCACCATAGGAGTGCTGGAATAAGCATGAAACGTATGTGAAATTCAAATATTGGACCTGTGCTGTGCTGTGATGCCCACACACACCTGATCTTTACCCTAAAATGTACAAATCCAGGTGGTAGATGGCCTACAAGTCACTTTTACCTTAGCACATCTGATTCAGATCTGTCAGTACTCCTGTTTTTTTTTTCTCTGGGATTCTCATGTTATAATTGTGTTGTCCTCCCATTTTAACATTTTCCTACGAATGTCCCATATTTTTTAACTTTCATAACATAAGGCCTGTATAACTGAACTGATGAGTCTTCTGTCATGATACAAAAAAGTAAAACAGGTGGCAGTATGTAGAGTCTTACATATCTAGTGGCAAGAAGTTGTCAACAATGTGTGTCAAAGATTTTATATCTAATATTGGTGGAACCTTGGTGTAGTTGATAAATTAAGTGAGCAATGGTGGAGTACCTGCCAAAAAGGCACATTTTTTGCAGATACCTTACTAAATGGGAGTTTTACCCATATTTAACCAATAAAGAGTGTCAGAAAAAAAAAACATACCCTTTATAAAATGTGTTTTAAAGCAAGTGGTTTTCCTGTGTCAATGCCAGGGTTCACTGTTCACCCTTCTCTAGGATAAAACTGGTGGGAACTGGGCCTGGGAGGGTATGCTGTTATTGGAGCTTTGCATGTTTCAAACAGTTGGTCCTGACTGAAGCCATGTTCTCTTCTGATCGTCAGTGACAGCAGCTCTGCCCTGCTTGCGGAGGATGTGCTCGGGGCCTACCTGCTGTGTCCCCATCCCAAGAAACCAAGTCGTGGCACCCTCATCATCCGTTTCCCCTCCGGCCTGGCCGTTCGTGTCATCAAGAACACCTCCAAAGGCAGATATCTGCTGGAAGTGGGTGCTGATTAGATCACTTACTTATGCAGCATTACATTGCTGTTCTTTTAATTTTGATCAATATGTGTTATTGTGCTATTCATTTCCTTAAAAAGACCAATGACATTGCTTTCACCTCTTCTTGCAGGGATGCCACATCGAGTTTGACACCATTTCAACCCTAATAGAATACTACACGGAGTACAGGGGGGAGCTGGAATGTCATCTGAGCTGTGCACGAGTGAACCACTGCTATGAGTGGGAGGAGAACGTCAGCAAATCCCAGACTGAACTAGCACAGTTTGGCCACAAGAGGGTCATGCCCAAGTATGGTCATGTTAAAAGCTGGATCTGAATTCTTTATTTTAAGTTTGTGCAGTGAAGGTGGCCTGTGTCTATCTGGTGGGCTAGGCCTACTGAAGGCTTAAACTTTTAAACACTTTTTAAAGAAGTTTTATTACTTCAGGTACATTTATTGTTCTGTGATTCCATTCTTTTTGTTCAGAGTATATGGACTTGGTGAGGCTACTCACTTTAACTTACGTGGCACTTTTCTTTCAATCAATTCTAATGGTTCGTTTAGCACTTGAGGTCTACATCTGCTGAAGTCTACATGTTATTTATTTATTTGTGGGTTTTGGGAATGTCACACTTTTCTCTATGATCGATAGCCAGTATGCTCATTTTACTTAAGAATTCTTAATTAATATTTAGGCTAGGCTGTCCTTTATGCATGTGTAGGATATCATGTCACAATTCTGTAGCCTATAGCCTACCTACTTTTGTTACAATGCCAATATGCCAACTAAACAACGACTTTCAATATGTTACCATTCTCATATCATAAATATGTGGTTACTGACATTATGATTAATTACTGGTAACACAAGTGTACTCAGGTTTGTCTGTGACTGACATTTTGTTGATTTTTGTATGTGCCAGTTTTTATGTTGTAGCTTACGGCTGTAGTTAACTTTTATGAAGTTTTTACTGTCCTCCATTTTCAAGGACTTATATCACATTTTGTAGTTGACTTCATATATTTTTATATAAACAATGTCTTTAACTACAATCATGTTTCACGAGACTTATTTTGGTATGAGTAGTGTCATGGAAAATGTCCACTTCCGAATCCAATTGTCCAATTAACAATTACCACTTGACTATTTAGTAATTTAGCACTCTGGAACAAGGCGTCAGAAGGAGACAATGTAGACAGAAGATTTTCTGAAGACCTTTATTCTCCATATTGCAGTACAGCCCAACCATCAAAGCAATAGGGAGGAGATGTCATCAGCTGGGGCTCCCGACAAGATCTGCCTACGGATGGCTATACACTATATTTTATACCCCTCGGCCCTTGAGACGTGCCACCCTCTCACGTCATCTCCAACAACACCCTTCGCCAATCAGTACCACGCAGGGTCGCTTACATTGGTGGAAACTATCTTTCCATCATGCATAAAACTATGCAAACCTATGTAATGCATAGGTAACATGTAAAATAGTATAACCCTAAATGTTCCTGGTTCCTTCAAGTTTAGAGTTAAGAGTTAAGGCCTTCTTATCTGATTCTGTAGCTGGACAGGCCCTAACTCATGAGGCACAATGGCTTCATCCGTGTCCTGTCCATTCCTCACCAGCTTGATAACACTCCCCTTCCCTTGACCATGTATGGAGGAGATGCTTTCCTGGTACCCCCATTACTTTTCCCCTCATCCCACTCCTCTGACAGTTGGTCTGGCCTACACAGGATACAATGACCTCAACCTGCTCAATGCAGTTGCATTAAGACTTATGACACTCATGACTACATTCTTCTAAAACATGAAAACCCATGCAATAATATTAACACTTATGAAACCCATGATTACATCCCCTTAAATCATGAAAATACACCATAGTAGTAAGCTATTAAATTAACTTTTGTTCTTAATTTGTTGTGTCCTTTTAATAGGGTGACCAGACGTCCCCGGTTTCGGTGACCTGTCCCCGGAAAAGTCCCCGGTTTTCACTGTGACTGACAGACCCGAAAGTGGAATAAAAGAAAGAAAGCACTGACCAAACGTAGGCCTACAGTTGCGCACCCTTCACGCACAGGCTCAAGCCAGTCAAAGCAAGCGCTCAGCTCAGATCTCCAAGATGTTCTAGAATGCCCATATTTCTGGTAGGCTATTTGGATTGGTGGAATAGCAGCGCGGTAGAATCTTTGAAATGAAACCACTTGTGCGGTGGAATTATTAAACTATTCATCACAAACGTGCCAGCTGCTCAAGTCCAGGTTAAACTAAAATTGCGGAGTACCTGTCACACAGATAGCATATCATACGCAGATATCACGTAAACGGCTGGAATCTAAGCTTTCCAATGATATTAGTGCCAAATTGCTGTGATAAATGGTTCGCAAGAAAATTAACAATGAACTTATGTGACGACTATAGCATCAGTAGGCCTACAACAAGCGGTTCCTGAGTAGTCCGGTTTTGAAATTGCAACAAGGTTCTACATGGTCTCCAACTTTGGGCCAAAATTATAATGTAGGCCTATTCTCATGTAAACGATTTATGTCAGTACAAACATTTTTGTAAATTGTTTAGCCAGATAGGCCTATCCCACCATAATGGTTCTCATATTGCCAGATTCCAGACAATCACCTACACATATGAATATAGCCATATTTCTACCTGCATGCTTCCTAGTGACATTAAGACAAAAATATAAAGAAAAAAAATCATGAGACGTGAGTTATTTTTTCTTGATATAAGACTGACAACACATATGCCCTATTAGGCTACATAAGACAAATATTATCACATCATACATTCTCAGATATGGGTAAAGCACAGACTGTCTTGGAAAAAAAGATACATTACAATGACCAAGATAACTAGCTAGATTAACTATCTAAACAACACAGCCACTATGATATAATTTCATGGAGTGCTGAAATGTAGCCAATACTATTTTGGACCATTTCTGAACTGTGAAACTGTGAAGAAAATATGCTTTGTGGATGGACAATATCATAACTTATTGCAATATTATAACTATTCCACCTGTGTGTGCATGGTTAAAATTCTGAAGTGGAAGTTTAGGCTACAGCACAAATATTTCCATCCATAGATAAGAATAATAAAGTCTAACCTCTTAATTTCTTTTCAAAGTGCACCAGATTGATGCATTTTACATTAAAATATAGGCTACCAAATTTTCTTACGGGGGAGAATGCCCCCGAACCCCCCTAGGGGGGCTTGTGGAGATCTAGTCTAGTGATGCCCCTGGGACAATGTCCCCGTTTTAAGTTTACAACGATTAAAACATTACACGTTTTACGCTTCTCAACTGAAAATGTCCCCGGATTTTGTCTCAGAAATCTGGTCACCTTACCTTTTAGCCTTATTAAAAGGACGCAACATGGGAGAGGATATCCTCTAGTGTCAGAAGTTTATCGTTACCTAGCAACTCAGAACGCCACGACCCGGGGAACCTGTTCCTCTGTGGCTGGCCGGTTTATAGGACGAGCTGATAATATGCTGTTTGTCTAACCTCACTTTTACGAGGACACGACCTCGGAATACCGGAGCTTGAAGACCGCAAGCGGTTATCTTAAAAGGGGATGCTTCGTCTGTGGTCGGGTCAAATAGGACCGCTCATGTCATCTATTTTCCACAGCTTTCCATCATACCTACATTGTTAGCACGCTAGCTCGCTTGATGGGTCGGTAGGTGCCATGGCCGTGGCCGAGCCTATGGATAGTGAGACAGCAAGGCCATTTGCTTGGCCAGTCCATTCATTGTAGAGGATCCTTGACATAGACTTACAAATAAAATCATATAGTTTGATTACCTCGGATTATATGTATATTAAAATCTCAAAATGACATCAGAATCGGTGAAAGTTGTTGTTAGGTGTCGACCAATCAATGACAGGGAGAAAACACTGAACTGTAAAATGATTGTTTCAATGGACACAAGTCTGTGTCAGTGCTTTATTGAGAAGCCAGGGACTTCCAGCGAGCCACCGAAGCAGTTCACGTTTGATGGAACTTACTTCATTGACCAAACCACGGAGCAAATCTACAACGAAATTGCCTATCCACTGGTAGAAGTAAGTGCTGTTCATCTGTCATGTCAAGATACTGGTGGTTAACTTTAACTGACCCATCAACGTATGCACTTGACTGTAACTAGATCCTTGAGAACTAGTCTAGATCAAATCTGTAATAGTAACCTACTGTAACTTGAGAGTCAGGCATATCCTGTTTCTAGTGCTGGTTTTTGACCTTATGCATGAAGGGAGTTACCTCTCTGCTACTGACCTTCTCTAAACGGTCAGTGATTTGCAATGTTTATGATGATCTTCAAATAGTTATGAGGCTTGTAGAACTTTGCATTTATCCACTATGTCTTGCCTCTGTCTGTGACCATGTTATTGAACAGGGAGTGACTGAAGGCTATAATGGGACAATATTTGCTTATGGCCAAACTGGAAGTGGTAAATCCTATACCATGCAGGGAGTAGTGGAGCCCTCATCCCAGAGAGGTGTCATTCCTCGCGCGTTTGAGCACATCTTTGAAACAATCCAGGTATAAACACCGTTTTGCATTATGTCATCCTTGAAACGTGCTATCATGCTCTGCCCAAATAAAGCGGATGTCGTCCATAATTCATAAGCACAAATCTTTTAAAAAATGACCTAGAACTCCTCAGATATCGGACTGTGAATAATCAGTTGTACCACTGCCACTGGGATACCTAGTATTGTGTTTTGTTTGTTTTTCTGTTGATTTGTGTTTGTCTTTAAAGTGTGTAGAAAACACCAAGTTCCTTGTCAGGGCATCCTACCTGGAGATCTACAATGAAGAAATCCGGGACCTTTTAGGAAAAGACACCAAGCAGAAAAAGGAAGTAAATATGTCCACCAGTGGTAATGTGTTAGACTGGATCTCTGTTCATCTCTGTGTATCATTAACTGGTCTGTAACAATACAGTAACAATACTTGTGTGGGCAACATAGCAAAGCGGTCAATTTGGATCAAAATTGACATAAACACAAAACACAAACACAAAAAAATCTCTACTACCTAGCTAGAGTTGTTGCAGCCAAAAGTCACGGATGGGCAGTATTTCTGATACATGTATTTCAAATAAGTATTTCAAATACAAAATAGCATTTTGTCATTTGTATTTTATTTTGTTGAAAAAAATGGCTTTATATTT
Organism: Alosa sapidissima; assembly: GCF_018492685.1. NCBI lineage: Eukaryota > Metazoa > Chordata > Actinopteri > Clupeiformes > Clupeidae > Alosa > Alosa sapidissima. Next base: position 17,229,297 of record NC_055960.1, read on the forward strand.
TGTATCAAAATACTTTAAAGGTGTGTAATTTTGTAGTTTATAAATACTGCCAAATGTTTTTGGTAAAACCAATAGCCTACGTTTGGTGATGTGATGACATCATGAAAGTGCAAAACAATGAATGTAGCGGCAAGATGAGTAACTTGTGTGTTGCTCACACACACACACACACACACAATACACACCCTCTCGTACCAACATCAAGTTTCTTGGGAACTTTAATGATCAGTTTTTTGAGAACTTTAGTCATCCAACCGGAACATCTGGAACCGGTTATGTGGTTGCCCTGCAACAATGCTCAATCTGGACATGCATTGACAATGTCAGAGACTTGTCTCCACTGTGTACCGCTTGACAAGTTCAGTTGTGACTTTTTGAGTGCATCTCTGATGAAATAGGCAGATCAGCATAGTTGATCTGTTGATTGTTTGCAGTTTATTGCATGTCTCGTAGGCAGAGAAAAGCTGTTGCTCCCAAACACTGTCGACTTAATCACAGTCAGTGTACTGATGAAGGAATAGATTAAATAGACAGATACATATGGAAGGTTTGCAAAGGGATATCATGGTCCATTTAAAGAGTATTTTTAGTACTTTCAAAATGGAAAGAGCCAGCCCTGCTATGACATTGTGTCTAGTCATGAAGTTAAGTTTGTTGTATGGGTGTGGGTGTGTGTGTGTGTCCTTCCCAGCTTAAAGAACATCCGGAACACGGTGTGTATGTGCGAGACCTCTCCATGCACACAGTGCACAGTGTTGCAGAATGTGAGTGCATCATGGCGCAGGGCTGGGGCAACCGCTCGGTGGGCTACACCCTCATGAATAAAGACTCGTCGCGCTCCCACTCCATCTTCACCATCCACCTGGAGATCTGCAGCACTGGTTAGCAAACAATACAAATGCAAAAGTGGGGATTAAAACTTGTGTTTGTTGCTGTAGTGATGTATTAATCAGTCTAGGAAACATCCAAGAAAATCCTCAGATACACTGCAAAAACTGCTTGTCTAACCGGGAGTTATTAATCTTATATTAAGATCTTATATTAAGACGTCTTATCAAGACAAATTTGCTTAATGCACTGGCAGCCAAAAATAGCTTGTTTTCTTGATAAGGATAAGGAGGATAAGTCTAACTCTTATTAAATTAATGTCGAATGGTTTTTATGAGAAAGTGCTAGGTAAGTGTCTTTATACTAAAAAACAATACTCAACTAGATTTCCTTTTTTTATCTTAAGATTATTTACACTTGGCTAGATATCAGTTTTTAACTTGCTTTTTTAACTTGTCTTTTTTGGCTGACTCATCAATTAAGACAAGTCATAATATTATTGTTCATGTCCTTGTTCATTTTCTATCTGCATACATGTTACATACAAGTGTACGACACATGGACAAAAGCATTAGACTAATTAAGAATTACTGAATTTGTGTGTCATTCAGGCCCATTACCACAGTAGTATAAAATAAAGCACTTAGTCAGCATTCACACTTGTGAAGGAATGGGTTGCTCTGAAGAGCTTAGTGATTTCAAGCATAGCACTGTCATAGGATGCACAAAGCAAGGTCCGTGTAGACATGGTTGGGTGAGTTTAGTACGGAAAAATTTCTTGTCCAACATCAGTGCCAACATCCCACAGACACACCCCAAAATCTTGTGGAAAACCTTCTATGAAGAGTGGTAGCTGTCGTAGCTGTCTTATGCCTACAGATTTAGAATGGGATGTCCTAATAGTTCCTGTGGGTATAATGGCCAGGTGTCGCAATACTTTTGTCCACGTAGTGTACGAATGAAATAGTCAGATCAGTCTTGTGGTAGGCCCTATTAGTTTTAGAGGTAGACTGCATCATCTGAGTGTTTATGTTTTGACTATCCAATGCATGCCTCAGATGCTGCAGGGAAAGACCACTTGCGGGCGGGCAAGCTGAACCTGGTTGACCTGGCAGGGAGCGAACGGCAGACCAAGACGGGCGCCACGGGTGAACGCCTGCGCGAGGCCACCAAGATCAACCTGTCGCTGTCGGCACTGGGCAACGTCATCTCGGCACTGGTGGACGGGCGCTCCAAGCACGTGCCCTACCGCGACTCCAAGCTGACGCGGCTGCTGCAGGACTCGCTGGGCGGCAACACGCGCACGCTCATGGTGGCCTGCCTCTCGCCGGCCGCGGACAACTACGAGGAGAGCCTGAGCACGCTGCGCTACGCCAACCGCGCCAAGAGCATCCAGAATCGCCCGCGCATCAACGAGGACCCCAAGGATGCCCTGCTGCGCGAGTACCAGGAGGAGATCAAGCAGCTGCGGGTGCTGCTCTCCGGCCAGCTGGGCACTGCCAACCTCACATGTGAGACACTCGTATGCAACCAACTGCCCGCTCTTGCTATCATAGGATATAATAAGAATGGGGTGAAGTTTTTAATAGGTCTTGTTATTCTAATCTTATGTAATCCAACCAGAGTTTCCGCTAGGAAAAAATGGTGCCGGTCAAAGTGACAGGCAGAGGTTTCGTTTTCCGGACATTTTGATTATATGCCGGTCAAATATCCTATTATCGCTTCTTAATTACCTAGTCAAGTTGAGGAAAACTGGAGACAGGCTTTGTAGCTTAAAGAATTACATAATCAGGCTGAATAGAATGCAACATTGTAATTAGCCTAACTTATGTAAACATGCCTAACAAGATCTAGCCAGTATCTATGTTTTCACCCACGTTATCTCCAGTGGTTCCACTGTTTAACTTGCACAGATGCGCACACACAAGAATGAGCGCTCACACCACTACCCCCTAAGGCTATGCCTCTTTATTTGATAACAATAAATTAAGAAATATTTCCTATTCTGGGAAATGTTTAGTTTTTTTTTCTTTCGGTCGCGGTTCAATGATGCCGTTTAATTGTGCCGGAAATTATCCGTGGACCATCTCCTCGTCGAGGAGGCCCTAACCCTGCAGATCATAGACAGAGAAAGCATAGGCCTACTGTATGCTTTGGGTACAGAACACAGTTGCATGTCCAGTGTACACGGAGAATGAGTGTCTTGGAGCGGCCGCAACCCGGCAACTCCACTTCCAACGTCATGATTCCGACAGATAGGCCCGACACTTCTGCTTTTTATCTGGTGGTGGTGGAGTTGACATCTGAGGCTTCAGACGTTACCAATTTATCATCATCCATCGCGTCTGGCCTCTGAAAAAACGTTTAAGGCTAGTCTGCCTGGGCCTGGCCATGTTTGAACCGCCTCACTCATTTGTTCGTTGTTTAACATGGACGTTTTAAGCGTGCGCTTCCTAGGCTTATTTGAAATGTTTCCTATTTGAAATGCAGTATAGGCTATGCGTGTTGTTTAATAGCTTTCAAACGGTAGAGCCTGTACATTTAAAAACATAGCCAAAGGACGTATTGCTTTAATATAGACTTACTTTAAGGCTTATTCTCAAATTCAGATTGCGTTAGGTGGGATTATTAGCCAATTTCAATCGGACAATTTGACCGGAGAGATTTAATTTTGTCGGACATTTCATTTTTTTTTCCGGCCAATGTCCGGTAATTACCGGACAACGGAAACCCTGAATCCAACTAAATATTTTTTTTTTTAGTTTGCACATTATAATCACTTTTTCTGATAATTACTGATGTTTATGATCTGCTTACTTTGAAGCTATTATGTGGCTGTTGTAAAAGAATACACTCAATTGTAAACAGTATAAACAGTCAAACTAAACAAGAGATTTATAGGTTGAGATAACTTGCGACTTGTGCTTTGGTGCTCCTTCCTCAGCTTTGCTGGCCAGTCAGATGTCCGATACTGAGGCCACGCCCCGCCCCAGACCACAGTCCAGCTCTCTAGAGAGTGAAGCGGAAAAGGAGAAGATCAAGCAGGTCAGAACAAACAGGAACATCGTCACCATTGTATGGACCCTTATAAAAACCCCTAATGTGATTTAGCATAGCGTTGACACAGTGGTGCACGAGTGGAAATATTCATTGATTCGATTGCTTCCTTCGTAAAAGAATAAGAAAAAGATGAAGAATGGTGGGGGGAGAAAGCGCATTTTATCCAAACCCATTTAAGTCGCATTTCATAATTAGCCCCAACCTGTAGCATAAAGTTGTACTTATAGGCTGTGAAAAGCCATGAAAATGTAATTCAAGGTTATTGAAAAGTCATGAAGGGTTTTGAAATGTTCGAAGTTTTGAAATCCGTGAAAATAATTGGGAACCCTGTAAAAGGCAAGCTCTCTGGCTTCCTGAGCAGGACTATGAGGAGAAGCTGTCCAGGCTCCAGGCCGACTACCACGCAGAGCAGGAGTCCAAGGCCAAGCTGCAGGAAGCCATCGCCGTGCTGCGCACCTCCTACGAGGCCAAGCTGTCTGGCCTGGAGAAGTCCAGACCGGACCGATCCAACACCACCACCACCAACATGGGTGCTCAGGAACTTCTACATTATGCTTTATACTAAATCGTATACTCATTGCAAGTAGACATCACTATTATTAGTACTTTATGTACAGTTGAAGATGCGATTTTTCAAAAGTAATAAAACGATAGATAAAACAACAATGAGAAAATTACGTAATAAGCTAAATTAAATGAAATATTATATAATATACAAAACCAAAGCCCTCATTTTAGTATAGACCAGAGTGTTTGTTATTGAATGATATTTTATTAGGTTTATACAGGTCAGTTTTCCCAGTACATGTAAAATGTGCTCTGTGGAAGAATGTCCCCTGTAACCCCATTTTGGACAGTTGACAGTGGCTATTGTCTGGCTATTGTCACATAAACAGTTGAGTTTTTAAGCTCTCAAATTTCAGTAAGTGTTAATGTGAGAACACCCCACCCACAACCCACATTCCCTCAAGAGAACACAGATTCCTCTTGTCTCTCTTTATTCATCCTTCTTTCTCTCTCTCTCTCTTTACCTCTCTTTCACTCACTCTTCTCCCAGGGAGTCAGCAGAGTGCAAGCCCTTTCAGGGAAGAGGAGGAGTTCGCTGATCATGCTGTCTCCCAGGAGGCCACTGTGGAGAAAGACTTGGCTCAGGTATGACATCAAGGGGTCCTAGTCTTTCCTCACACTCTATGCTACACTATGCAGTATCTGAGTAACCCTAAGTTTCACTGTTGTGTTAGTCCAAGTCTCAGTACAGTTTCAGTCCTATCGTCAGTGTTCCTTTTTTATTATTCAAGCCATTTCAGGAGTGGCAGTGTATGAATACTCTATGCCAGTGTTTCTCAAACTTTTTCAGACGAAGGACCACTTAACCAATAAAAAAGAAACGCACGGACCACCTAGCTAAAAAAAAAAAAAAAAAGATTAGACCTACTATTAGCCTACACAATAGGCCTACTCACTGAACCACCTTGCTTATTGTCTTTGCACTTTGGTTATTGTGTCAGAGGATTCATATGATTTAAACTGGCATATCTGACAGTGTTGCAGAACTGTTTTGATTTACATACAAGTTGGTTCAATATTGCAAACAACTCATCTATATTATATTTTACCATGTCTGCTCGCAGACCACTTGGGATAGCTTGTGGACCACCAGTGGTCCCCGGACCGCACTTTGAGAAACACTGCTCTATGCCGCTATATCCTTGATGTCGTCTGCTCTAAATTCGCTATATTGATAGAGCCATTGAAATAGGGTCAGTGTATGACACATTAACATGTGATTAGCAACGGGAAGTCTATACAGTCTTTAGCATGCATTTGATAAGCCCTTGTTCTGTAGGTGGCGCAGGCACGGACTGAAGGCCCTGTAGTCAGCGCACAGAGAGTGCCGGGGACTGCCGGCTCCTCAGAGCACAGCCCCACAACCACCCCCACACCACTGGACCAGAGACACGTTATCAAAAGGTGAGATTCAGTAGGCTGAGTGAGCCACCTACGCATGGTTCCATAGTAATCATGTGTGTGATCATTCAGATGTTATGAGTGATGTTGTTGGGGTTTTTTTTCAGCATTGTAATGAACATGATGGATTGTGGTGGTAAATGTGATTTTGATGGTATGGAAGTAATAGTGATGTGATATGGTCAATGATAACAGTAAGCATATTTTTATATTGATTTAATGAGTGTTGAGAAGTAACGTGAGGTTGATGGTGATTGGTGATGGTAGTGATGATGATGATGATTGATTATGGTGGTGATGTAGGCGATGATGGTGGTGATGATGATGACAGTGGTGGTGGTGGTGTTGGGGAAGGGGCTGTAGTAGCAGTAGCAGCAGTGGGTGATGTGCGTGTTTGTGGTGACGGTGTCGGCACTGGCGTCTCAGGCTGCAGCAGCTGGAGCAGGAGTTTGTGGGCGGCGAGCAGGCGCGCAACGAGGAGCTGAGGCAGCGGCGCCGCCACAGGAAGACCCTCGCCGACAAGAGGAAGAAGCATTTTGTCGAGTCGCTCGACCAGAACGATGAGTGCGACAACGTGCTGCTCAACGTCTACAACTCCATCCAGGAGGAGGTGCACGCCAAGAGCAAGGCCCTGGAGATCACGCAGGAGAAGGTGAGCCATCCCCGCAGCTCTGGAGCTCATGAACATAAAACTGTGCCCAAGTGGAACGGAACACTGCTGGACATCACCATGCACAGGTAGCCAATACTGGTGCAGGTTTTCTGGCTGACTGTTAATTAGTTCAATCAAGTGTTCTCGTGAAACTTGAGACAATTAATTGCTAATTACTTTCATCATTAATGAGTAATGGTAACAGACTCTACACATCGGTTGTCTCCATCTGTATGTTTTGCACTTCTTTAGCTGGAGGTCCCGTATTGACATCTGAAATATTGTAATCACCTCAGCTTTTAATTTATACTGGCATTTACAAACTGACTGAGCCACCTTACAGGAGACTCACAACTGTATGTGTGTAATAGTAATAGATAGAGTGCATTGATAAACCTAATATGGGTTTATATACACACACATACTGTACAGTTAAGTACATAATTATTCATACCCCTGGCAAATATTGATTTAATGTTGATTTTCTCTTTATCATTATGCTTGATCTGACTGAAAATGACAATGCCACATGCCAAAAGGTTGTAAGACAATATGGTATTATTATTATTATTATATTATTGTGTTCACTACAATGAAGAGATTGTGTCCACATTAATGTCCTCTCTTTGGACATTTCATTTTTGTCATGAGGTTTAGTGCTCTTCCCTCTTGTGTGTCCAGCTGAAGGCTGCCAGGCTGGAGATCCGTGACCTGCAGTCCGAGTTTGAGCGAGAGCGTGATGACTACCTGGGGTCCATCCGGCGGCTAGAACGCGACGGGGAGCTGCTGCAGGGCCTGCTGGAGCGCATGGCGACGCTGGTGCGCCGCGACTGCAACTTCAGCAACGTGGAGCGCCTGCGCCGAGAGGCCACGTGGGACGAGGAGAGCGCCACCTGGAGGCTGCCCGAGGTGCTGGTGCAGAAGACGGCCCTGCCTGCAGGTGAGGGGGGGAGGAAGGTGAGAGTGGGTAGTACGCAGTCGGCGGTCTGAAAGAATGCTTTTGTGATTCGTTTTGTGTTTTAGTATGCATCCTGGTGGAATGCAAACACAATTGACCTTAAAATATAACAGGACAAGCCATTACAGGGCCTTGGTTATCTATTTTAGCCATAATTTCAGCATTGACCAAGAATGTAATCTTTTTGACATTCTGATTTTCTATCCCATTTCATCCACCTTGTGTCCTCTGAAACCCTCGTTGCATAGTGATACTTGGGAGTTATCAGCATCCTCACATTCTTTTCTTCATCTTCTGCTCTTATTCAGGCAGGGAATATGTCTTCAGTTTAATCCTGCCTGTGCCTGTGCTCTCTCAGCAGCTTCTCTCTCTCTCTCTCTCTCTCTCTCTCTCTCTCTATATATATATATACCTCTCTCTCTCTCTCTCTCTCTCTCTCTCTCTATATATATATATACCTCTCTCTCTCTCTCTCTCCTCTATCTCTCTCTCTCTCTCTCTCTCTCTCTATATATATATATATACCTCTCTCTCTCTCTCTCTCCTCTATCTCTCTCTCTCTCTCTATATATATATATATATATATATATATATATATATACCTCTATCTCTCTCTCTCTCTCTCTATATATATATATATATATACCTCTCTCTCTCTCTCTCTCCTCTATCTCTCTTTCTCTTCCCTCAGCAGTGACTCCCTCAGCAGTGTCAGCAGCTCCAGCAGCCCCAGCAAGCCGACTCCCTGGCCAACGCAACTCCAGCTCTGACCCCGGGGAGCCTGTGTCCTTCATGGTGAGCTCCTGACAGCAATCAACAATAACAACTATCACTGGCTACTGGTGTATTTGCATAAATATTGGCCATATTTTGAGCAAAAGGTGTATTGGCCCGTACAATTTAACCGCTGTACATTTGGAAAATACCAGAAAAAGTCAACCCAAAAGCTATATACGGTATTTACAGTTTTGATATTCTCAAGTTCAAAATGTCTTGAATTCCTCAAGACATTTTCTGTTTGATTGAACTACTCTTTGGACATCTGTTTGATTTTGGCTGTTTGTTGTTGTTGTTGTTGTTGTTTACTCATCTCTTCCGAACCCCCAGCAGGAGGAGGAGGGGGACCGCTACAAGGAGTTGCTGAACCGCAGCGGGAGTGAGAACATCGCCAGCAACTACTTCAAGTCCAAGAGGGCCAGCCAGCTGCTGGCAGGAGAGCCCATCAAGGCCATGGGGGGTAAGGTCCACATCAGGCCCCACAAGTGCAAGGCAATGTAACCTAAACATTTCTGAGACAAGTTGCAGGCATCAAGTTCAAACATTTGTCATGAAATAGTAATATTTGTTAGTTTTATACATTTACATTTTATATGTTGTCTATGTCATTTTTGCTAGTAATGGGTTTAAGAGATCATCACATTCTGTTGTTTACATTTTATAACTTTTAAACAGAAAAAAAAAATAATAAAGGTAAACAAAAAAAAAACATATTCAAGACCAGTAACCATATAAATATCATAATGGCATATCAAACCATTAGCAGACTGGTGGTGGAAGCAGTGCCACAGTGCTGGTCTGTGACACTTCCAAGCATGAACACAGGGTGGAGCTGTCTGTGAGGACTGAGGAACAACAGGTGTTCTTGAGGTAGAAGTGTAGCCTAGTTGAGAAGGGATGAATGAACACGCAGACAAAAATGTCTTTCCAGTTATTCCTAATTTTTCCCAATGCATCCATGTGATTATGCATTTGAAGGAGCACAAGCTTCATAAAATCATGAGCTTATCATCTAAAATGCTCAAAAACAACAGAAAAATATTTGAAGGACAGTCTATTTGAGAAATGAGTATGTTATAAAGGAGTTCAATCCTGCAGCAGCACAACTCCTCTGTATTTCCTCTCTGACCCTTCCCACAGGTCTCCACTCCCCTCCTCTGGGAAATGGCAACTCTCTCCTGACCGCCAGCAGCACCAACCTCTCCCCCTTATCCAGCTCCGAGTCCCTCATGCCCCGACCCTTCCGCCTGGAGTCGCTGGGCAACCCTCCCTCCATCAGCAAGGCCAAAAGGAAGAAGAGCAAATCACACTCGTCGTCCTACTACGGCAACTGAGGGGAAAACTAACGCTGTGATGATCATGATCGTGATGGAGGCAGATGACCAGTAGGATCATGAGTCCACTCTTAACTTTTCATGTGGCCTTTGTTTGACCCTTGACCTGATGGAAAAAAACACCTTGGATGACATCTATGTTGCACTGAGAGGGGTATACACTATACAGGTCATTAAGAGATTTTTTTTCAGAGCTTACAGTTAGTGCTCTAAGGGTTGCCCTGCCATGAACACATTAATTTAACAGAGCATTGCAGCTGTGTTTATAGATCTTTATTTCTTTATTTTGAAGATAACATACTACCTTAACTATGATACTAACTATGATGTCCTCTAGCACTACCTTGCATAGCCTTATGTGTTAGCACTTTAGCACTAGTTTTCATCACAAATGTTCCTGTAAATATTATGGAATGTAATATTTAAATGTCGTGTCTGGCCAATGTAACAGCCATAATAAATTACTTAAATGTTTTTTTTTTTGTACTTTCATCACTGTACGTAGCTTTAAGCACCTTAGTATAGTACAGTTGATAGAGTGTGGTGTATGAAGACAATTATGGACTAAGTATTTTGACGCCTTCATATGTCATGGAATGTATATGGCCACACAACATACACAAGATACCTGCTCTCTGAAAAGCCGAAAGACTCTCATCGCTTGTCTTAATTTGAATGGTGCTTTTATAGTCTCAGGTGTCTCCCTCCAGATCACATTTCTCACCATGGTGACAGCCTGATATGACAACAGAGTTGAGGCTTTGCTAGCAGAGCTTCGTGACACCTCCGCTATGCAAAGATGTACCAGCTCAGAACAGCTCACGCTCATAGCCCAATCATATCACAACGCTATCAGATCATCCTGCTCTGCTGTCATGACAACAAGGTCATGTTATGACCAGGTGATGGATCACACACACACACCTTGCACGTGTCACTAAGGCCAGTGGTCCTAGGCAGCGTTGGTGATTGATGGGAGTTGGTGGTCAGTTTGACTTTGCCGTGTCAGTGGTCGGTCACACAGCAGGATAATCTGATAATGTGGAGCTCGCTGACAGGAGATCTCAAATGCCGGTGTGCTGCGTGTAAGATGAGTAGCTTGGCTTGGGTTAGAGTGTGTGTGTGTGTGTGTACGTATGTGTTATGGGGGAGACTTAAGTAATGAGAGACCTTTGTACAGAATGTTCAGACAGAAACTAAGAGAAAGGCATTCAGGTACTGAAGCTGCACTCTTAAAGAATTCCTTGCCTCCACTCAAATTGTTTTGTGAGGTGAGGAGAAAAGAATGAACTAAGTAAATTAATGATGAACAACGAGAGACTGAAACACAACTCAATTTAAAAGCCCAGAGTGTACACCATGGGTTCTTACTAAGCAGATCTTATTTCTTTTGTGCCTTGTCCACCTTATTATTCTACTCCAGTGAGCAATTTGGGTCAAGCCACAAATCCAGGAATCCAAGGCTTGTGAAACATTTTTAGTTTTACATATTACACATTTGAGCAACCACAAATGGATAAACAGTCAAAGAGCACCATTTTATTGTGCTGTAAAGACTGTGGAAATCTGACCTTTGATGCCGCATTTAAAAAGACTGAGCACAGAGAAACTTGAGCAGTACAGAAACTCTTGCTGGTGGCAAAAGGGACATAACTGAATGTTATGGGTTTTTAAAATAAACTGTGGTAACACTGACTATGGCTGACAGGATATATGAATGCCTGACTGGTCAAACCATCTTGTCCTTGCTGATACTGGTAGTCACAGACCAACCATGTCTACATTGAAATGTCCCATTTCATATAAAGTGCCTTTAAGTGTTAGGTACTATTTGAATAATAGGTTTTTGAGATGTGTGTGAGCACTATTGCAGTTTGCTAACTTCAAACTTGACACTAAATGCATCCAGTGTGATAAATGAATACAAATGATTTCTTCCCATCCTTGAAATCTCCCTGCAGCCATACAATATCACACAGATTTCACACCATAAATATACAGAGCAATGCTATTTTGCACTAGGCCTCCCAAAACAAGGCACAATGCCTCCCAAAACTCATAATGCACCGATATGCACTGCAGCTAATCGTGTTATTATGCTGTTTAAAGAGACATCCTGACCAATCATGACTGAACTGTAGTTTGTGCGTTAGATAAAAAAACAACAACAACCCTTTTGAACATACCACATAAACCTTTGAATTTTGGGAAATGTAGTTTTTTGGGGGGAGGGCAGTGAATGGCATCTAGTCCTTTAACAGCCCTAGTTTCCTCAGGGCTTCCCGCCGGTCCTCACCCATGCGAGGCAGCATCAGTCCACTGTGGGGCACTGGCTGGCTCAACACAGGACGTTTGACCCCGGACTCTAGGGACTTCCACTGCGCTGAAGAGCCCCCATCCCTCTGCCCGCTGTCTTTGCAGTCTTTTCTCATGTCCAGTGTTGAGGAGCGGGGCTTGCAGTTGTGAAGGACGCTGTTGTTATTGTTGTTTGTCCACTCCGGTGGGTTGTTTTTGGAGTCCCTGTAACCGCTGTCTGAGACTGTGTGGCTGGACAGCGAGCTGCCCATCCCCGGTCCAGAGCGCTCCAGGGTGGCCGCCTTGCCCGCAACAGGCTTCACCGACAGCTGCTGAGCGCCGGACGTGGCGTCACTCAGGGAGCGGTGGTGGACCCCGCCGCTCGTCCAGTGCGTCTGCCTAGTTTTGAGCGCCACCGTGGTAGGTACGGGAGGTGGTTTGCAGAAGGGTGGCTCCGGGACTGAACAAGGGTCAGGAGGGGGATGAGGAGGAGGAGGAGGAGGTGGACACGTAGGTGGGCGCACCCATTTAGACTGATGTGGCGTTGTGGATGCCTCTTGATCCTTCAAGAGGCCCAGTTTATACAATGCCTCCATCCTGACCTTCTTAGGATCCATAACAGTCTTGTCCGTCTGCGGACTCGTGGGAATATTCGAGGGGATCTTTTTCGGTTTCGGTGCCACAGTGGGAGGGCTGGGCTTTCTGACGCCATACTGGTCACTCTGGGCATGTGGACTCCCATCGTCAAGGAGAATCTGTTTAATTGGCTTAGCGGGCTGCTTAGCCTGGCTCTGTGTGGTGTGGGAGGCCTCCTGGGCTTTCTTCATGGAGGCGGCCTTGCGGAGCTGCACCAGGCCTTCGTATGACAGCGGGCCCCGTGGGGAAGCGCACTCCGCCAGCCTCTGCTCCCCTGGGGCTGGGTGGTCAGTGGCTCTCGCTGGGCTGCTGGTCTCTTTCAGCGGAGGAGGGATCACCACTACGTTCACCTCAGATGGGATGGTGGGGTGAGCTGGCGGTGCTTTACTGGTCACAGCTGGCATAGTTTTTTTGGGAGAGCTTCCTCCCTTTGGTGTGAAACCCCTCCTTGGTTTGGAAAGGACATTGGTGGACCCACTGGCCAGGACCAGAGGTGTGGGAACCAGATAATTCAGGATCTGGTTGTGATCTTTGCTGATTCTGTTCACAGGCTCTGCCTTGTGACAAATGGACACTTCTGAAACGCAAAAAAAAGCTTTTGTCATGTACAAGACAAACAACTCCCTGTCAACTTCATCATAAAAGGCACTTTGCCAAATGACATATTCCTGACCTATTAACTTGTTATAACATGAAAATTAAGAACATATTTATTATGACCGCCGCGCAGTGAAGCTAGTTAAAAATTAAAAAGCAAAACATTAGGTGTTTTAATCACAATATCTCTGGCTGACATGGTCAAAACTGCACGAAATTGAAAGAGTAGGATCATTATGACACCCTCCGAATGTATGCCAAGTTTCGTGGACTTTCGTTCATGGGGGTTTTACATGTGAAATCTATGAACTAATCATGTTTTGGTACTTGTTGTCTAGCAGATACCAGTGAGAATTGAGTGTGCACAATGCAATTTAGTGATAGAATCAAATATGCCTTTCAGCGAGATTTATTTTTGTGGAAAAAATGTGCTGGACTGGGCGGCGGTCATATTTTGTACCGCGCTCTGCGGTACATCTAGTTTCAATAAATGAGCGGCAGTGACCAACACACCATTTTTTTTTTTGCTGTGGCTCATGGAGGCAGAGAGGTTCGCCATTCTAGTGACCAGATTCCCTGGTGCCGGAACAGCGTCTGGCTCGTCATTGGACAGTCCGCTGTCCTCCTCCGTCTCAAGGGCTTCGATGGTCTCCTCCAGGAACATGAGGCAGGCTCTCTCCTCTGCAGAGAGGTGCTCCAGGCTGTCATCGCTCTGGAAACGCCCGGAAATATCAGAAATAGTGCTACCACAGCATAGGAATGTTGCATTTGTTTTTTTTTGTATTGCTTTATTGATTGGCACTGCCAGACACAGCCAAAGTCGACAGTTACAGCAGTGCTGAAGCTTAGATATCACAGATAGATTCAGCAGGAGTATATCAGCTATATTTTGCTTTGCATAAATAGAACTTTCCATGTTTATACACTTATACTTGCACTTTAGTTCTGAATGGTTGTGTGTCAAACAATGAGGTCACTTACAAATCCAGAGTTGAAGCTGACAACACTGTCACAGCTGCCCGCGCTGTCCATCTCTCTCATTGTGTCTAACACTACTCCACCCAGCCAGGTGTCACTTCTTGGCATCTTGCGAAAATAGGTTTGTTGGTTGCAAAAAAGCTTTGGTCATAAAGAGCCAGACTCATGCCTGGAGCTGTAACAGAAGAAATCAGTGGGTGTGAATAGATATGGAACTCAATAGTTCAGTGTGACTGAGTTTGTCTGTCCCACACGGAGAATAGGCTATACAAAAATAAACAGGACCTTCATTTGCATCCTCTGTTGAAATAATTCTTCCAGTTAACCCTGCACCAAGCTAACTGATCCATGTTATTTATGCTCCGTCTTTAAATGGTTACCCTTCCTTCCTTCCCAAGGTACACACATAAGATTGCAGACACTGATGAACAACGTGAGCATATAAAAAACATTCCTTGTGAAACTATCATTTTGTTTGTTCAATGACTAATGGCTATCCTCTTCATGTGCATCATCTTAACCAGCTCAAAATGGACCCCATAACAGCTCAGTGCAAGACGCTGTGTGCAAGCTGAAAGAGGCCACATAATATTGTGAACTAAAGCCAAGGAAGGTGGCCAGGTGATTGTAAGAGACAACAAAGAAAATAAATACACTGTGGCAGTCACAGCCCACAGAACAACGAGAAATGAACTATGACCACATACCTCTGCGATGGAGGGTACATTAGCAACAGTGGTCCTGTGGTACTGGAATGTGTCAGGTGTGGAGGCCTGAGATGTGTATCATAGCTATGTCTGCATCACAGTTGGTTTTTAGCTGATTACTCCACTAACCACACGTGACTCAGATTACACCACACGCTACACTAAGCCACTTTAACAGGATCAGGTTTAGCATGAATGGAACGCAACATGAATAGCGCACTGTTTACAGCCATCTAGGCTACTCAATCCTGCCATGCCTGCCTACCCATTACAGTTATCACTGAAACATAACATATCAGCCAAGAATCAACAACCACATATCAAATTCAGAGTACATGATAGTAATTGATTCCCTATGGATGAAGGGTATTGATATGGTATGGGCCAACAGGATGAAGATTCGATGGATGTCTAGCCCACAGGCCTGTCAGCATTACAGTCTACGTTTGTGAAGATGCTGCAGTGGATTGTGAAATGGGCAATATATTTTATATTATGTGCAACCTGCTTTATTTACTGAATAGACTACTGACTGCTTTTTTTATACCTCAACACAGCGGGGCAACATATTGGTCAATACAACTTCTGTTAGATGTGATTGCCTGCACCAACTTGTTCTCGATGTGATTGCCTGCTTCCTTCTTTCAACACCACTCAGAGCAATTTATGTAAAACAACACTTAGCTTGAAACGCGCCCTGAGGTTTGTATTTGAATATGACAAAGATTAAGATAACATTCACTGACGTTTTTACATTACGCAATCTGTATGAAACAGTCTTTCCGCTTAGGAGCCTGCTCAGTGTGTTACTCAGAGTAAACTGTACAGGTGTTGATAAGCTCTAGGGTTACTTTAGGTTAGGTTTTTCAGACCTTGTACCAAAGGGCTGACACATGGCTGAACATAAAAATGAAATGCTATGCATCCCATATCAATACAATGAATTTAAGTAAGTAAAAAAAAGAAAAAAGGAATGTCTCTCTTGAAAATAAGCAAAGTGGTGCACCTGTTGTCGTTACTGCAGACTGTAGACCTCTCTGGCCTTACGTGCTGTAGATATAGCTGTGGCTATCTGAAATTCAGAGTTTATTGAACCAGTGCAGCTAATGATTAGTCCCCACGACGTTTCACCAGACAGAAAATGAACGGAATCATCTCACAGAAGCTTCTGCCGACGTCTGATCGCATTGATTCCGGGCCAATTTAGTAAGGGACAATTTCAGTATTATGGCACTAGATTGCAGGTGCAAACTGTACCGCATGTAAAAGATAGCCATAGTCATATCATTTGCATCCTTCTATGGCCTATTAGGGTACAGGACCAGAAACATTATCCATGCCTATGCCTATATTACAAATTGTTGGCTGAAACATAGTCTACAATTTATTTATAGGCGCAGATAAATGAGATAAGGCCTACCTTTTCTTTGATGCCCTTGATGAATTATATAGGCTGAGTCGTGGGCTATCCAAATTGCTGACCACTCCACTTCAGTTTGTGGTCGGTAGGCTACTTGTCAGAAACGGGCATC
Organism: Alosa sapidissima; assembly: GCF_018492685.1. Lineage (NCBI taxonomy): Eukaryota > Metazoa > Chordata > Actinopteri > Clupeiformes > Clupeidae > Alosa > Alosa sapidissima. The sequence continues at coordinate 17,245,619 of NC_055960.1, forward strand.
TAGAGTCCTTGAGCCCAAGTAGTAAGGTTCCAACCAATCACCTCCCACCTACTGCCAGCAACCAATCATAGGCTAGCCTACTGTCAGTAGGAAAACATTTCGGTATTCCCGGGTGTCTGTCTACGGTGCCCTGTCTAGCTGACAGAAAAATGCGACCATCGTGTGGGGTAGACTATTATGAATGGGACGCGCATGGGCTAGAAAATAACCAAGTCAGATGTTTTCAGGTCATATTGCCAACTATGACTACAACTATAACTAAAGTTTAGGTAATAGGGTAATTTTGCATACACCCAATTGATCATTTACAACATTTTGGTCTGAAACTTTGATGTAGCCTACTACACGACTTTATAATGCATCGGTATGTTTAAATGTAAAACGTTGTTGTAGGCTACGGAACAAATATCAACAAACACATCCATGTAATAGACTGGCTACTCTAATCAAGGAATTAGTGGCAAAGGTTACTTAAAATAACATTTCGTCTAATCCAAGTGAATCAAGTGGTAATCCTATTTAAACGATTCATTACGGAGGTCATTATTTAGAGGTCAGTGTTTTTGATCGAGAGAAATTAAGTTACTAACCTAGCACATAGTTTACCATATGGCCTATCTCTCGGTCGTCATCAGAAATAGACCTTTACCTAAAGGTCGACTCACTAAACGCACCATGACCGTTGTGTAGGCCTACCCATTTGGGACTCTGGACCTGATGAGGCCCTTTCGCACGCACTACTCGCACTTCGACAAAGGTCTTCAGAAGTTTCTGTTGGTGAACATTTTGAAAATAATAATAATAAAAAAGACCACTTTGCTGACAGTACCTGACTGCAAATGTATTCAGTGTGTACATCTACATGAGATTTCCAACAACAGCTTTAGTATACATTCTAAAGTATATAAATTAAAAAATACACCACTCAAACCACCATCACTCTTTATTATCCCCTGATTTAAAATCAGAACCAAAAACAATCACTTCATCCAAGTTTGCAAAAGGTCCTGCATGACATCGTTTGGTAATCTGAAAGAAAATGCTTAAAAAAAATGTAACAATACACTGAAATCAAGCCATCACCAATCACAGGTTCCTGTTGCATCATAGCCAAGCCCAAACATTTACCAAAAAAGAAATCAATAAAATTATCATTTTAAATTGTAGCACCATTGCCATCCTCGGTAGTCTGCATCAGAGGAAATGGTAAATTCATTAATCCCTTGTCAAGTAAACATAAAAAACAAACAACAACAAAATCAAGAAGTCCTTTCATACAAAACAAATGATGCCACTTAAAGCTAGTAATTGTCCATCGTCTAACTAAGATACTCAGTTTGATCTTCCGTGACTACTTTTTTTTTGTTTGTTTTATTTTTTCAAGTAACAGCAATTAGTGTACCAACAGATACTGAGAACTTGTGTAGAGCTTCCAACCTGGGTGTCAAGTAGGCTCTTAAGAGTCCAAGACTTGACAAAAAATGTCATTCACTCATAATTCACTCACTCTCTCGCTCTCTCTCTCTCACACGCACACACACACGCACACGCACGCACACACACACACACACACACACACACACACACACACACACACACACACACACACAAGGGTTTTGCAGTAGTGCCACAGCAGTGTAGTGAGATGCTTCGATAAAGGCATTCTGTGTGAGAATGAAAGTTACGTGTGTTTTGTTTGTTTTGGTTTCAAGAGAAACCTCTTGTCGGCCTACGTGCTCAAACCCATAAGATGGTCCACCATTATGCATTTGTGTTTGTGTCTCTGTGTTAGCTTACAATACTGAGCTGATTTCTGAGAACTAAGACACCACAGGAACACTGAAACAGCAGTCTTTCACCTCAGGAGAGGAAGGACGATCGGCTTTTAATACTGACGTGGTGGGACCAGACAGTGCGACTGAGGGAGCGTCTCTTGGCTGTGCTGGGCAATGTGAGGTAGACGACAGCACACACTGGGGTGGGTAGCCGTGAGGTGCGGCAGGGTCAGGAGGAGGGTGAGGGCTCTGAGGCAAGTGTTCTTTAGTGGGGGAGGTTATGTGAGGTGGGCAGGAAGGGGTAACGTTATTGGTGGTCGTGAAGGTGAAGGGAGTGGGGGGGGAAGAAAGCAGGGCTTGGTGGTAAGATCAGCAGACCATCCCTTTGTTTCCTCTGCTTCTATGCTCACACTTCCCCAAAGTTGGTGTGGCCGGTCTCCTTGGCGTGCTGCCGCGCCTCCTTCTGTCCCACCAGGCCCATCTGGCACACCATGCAGCGCAGCGCGAAGCGGTTTACGTCCGTGAACTGGCGCTTGCGCCGTGCCTCGTCCGCCAGCTCCAGGGCCTGTGCCAGTGTCACGTCGTCCGTTGTGGAGAACACCGTCTGGGGCGGCGTGTCCGAGCCCGCCGCCACCTTCTGCAACGGGTCGTAGTGGATGCCGTCGTAGATGAGCATCACGCGCTTCTGGTAACCGGCGTCCTCGCCGAACCGGTCCACACGCACCGTCTGCGTGTCCACCACGCAGATCTCGCACTGGTAGAATTTGGAGAGGATGGACACCTCGATGGCGCCGCCCCAGGTGTCTTCGCGCCGGATCCAGGTGCAGTATTCGTCGTTGGTCTTGCCCAGCACGGCCTCCGAGTAGGCAGTGGGATCGCTGGCCACGATCTGGGCAATGAGGCCGCGCATCTCGGGGGCGCACGTCGGCTCATACACGCCGCCCTCCACCACGTAGTGCACACTGGTGAACAAGCAGGAGTTGTCGGCCGGCACCACCCGCCGCTCTAGCGTTGGCCCGGTGTTGTCCAGGGAGGGCCCCTTGGGCACATTGGTGGGCGCCGCAGGCGTGGGTGTCGTCTGGGGCTTGGGCTTGTTCTTCTCCTCCTCCACAATGAGCGTGTCTCCTGGTGACCACAGAAAAGAAACATTGCCATAAGACACGTGTCACTTCACGTATACCACTCTTTTCATGGTACTAATGCATAGTTCATTTGGTCAACAACAGTTGTTTTAAATGTGCTCTGTAAATAATATTACTTTTCTCCTGATAGTAACAGTCGTCAACCTAATTGGCTTAAACATAAAATACCAGATGCAGTGTTTCCCACAGAATTAAATTCTACTTGTGGTGGTAGGTGACGGGTGTGTTCACAGTTTTGAACAAATGTGCACAAAGGTGGTTATGATGCTAACTGGATTTAATCACGATTTAGCCAGTCGTCTTCTATGCCAGCAATAATCCTTGCAGGATTTTTAATGTTTTCTTTAAACGTGCATGCAGGTTCATTGAGGGACATAGACACAAGGAGAGGCTGCGCAAAGGCGCACATAGCTCTACAATGACAGGATTTCATCCTAGAACAACATAGAAAATCATTGTGTGGTGGTCAGTGTTAATATTATGGTGGGCCGCCACAAATAAGCAACAATGTATGGGAAACACAGGCGTGTCAAATAATCCAAAGAAACAACCTCTAGAATAGAGGACTTGCACCTGATTTGATGGGGTAGTCCTTGAGGGTGGCATCTCCATCGCGAAAGTCAAGGCTAGAGGGAGGATAGCCCACCATGATTTTCTGGACTTCACACGGGATCCCGGTAAGCTCCTCTACCTTGTGTTTCAGCTCCTGGACACAGGATTGGTGTGTGAGGCCCTGCATTAGATGGGTCCCATTTTTGGCCTTGCAACGCAGACGCAGCATCCTGGGCTCCTATGAATCTGCACGTAATGAAAATGGACCACAATAAAGAGGCACATCCAACTCAGATGACTATTTGATGTGTGTGCATTGGAACAAACGAATGAAATAACCCCATTACAACCACACTGACAAGTGGAAGCCTAGTGGTGATGCACCTTTTATGAATGTTAAAACGAAACTGACAGATTAAATGATTTCTTAACAGTAACAGGATTTTGCCTCTGGGTTTAAAGGCAGAATTTAACTTGAGCAGATCACACAGGATGAGGTAATGGGCTCACAGCAACTGGCCACCAAATGCACCTAGAAATGTTACGTTTTTTGGGCAGGTGAAGTGTTATAGCAAGTTCTTCGTCTATAACGTTTATTGGAGGACAAAACTAGGCCTAATCTTGATTCCACAACACAGACAGAACAAAACATAGGGTGGCTAGCCAACTGACGTTAGCTCTCTTACTGGCTAAAAATGCTATCTAAAGTTTAGCAAGATGGGGAAGTTCAATATGTTTACGATCCAAATGCTATTGACATGTAAGTCAATACGCTCGTATTACTAACTAGCCGTAGTTTATTTCCTCCTTTCCTATTATTCACAAGACTGTGTTGAATGTCTACTGACAACGCGCCACCCAAGCCCATGGTCTAAAACACAAAAGAAAAGCTTGACTTGCATTGCTTCGAAAAGCTAAATACTGCTAACATTTGCTAGCGGGTGCTCAGCCTTTCCAATACGAATTGTAATTCAAATCCGCTACTTGGTAAACTAAGAATGTTGCTAAAGTAAGGGGCTGTATTTAAAGTAACCAAAGCCCATTTGTTATCAAATACATGACTCGTTGGCTTAGCTAACTGGCTGTCTATCTCGTCCATAGCAGGCTAGCGTTAGCTTGTTGAATTAGGGCTAACTAGTCAACCAGCTATTTGCCATCTAGATTAACTCTGCTTGTAAGAAGTTGTAACGTAGCGTTTACACAGAATCAGCATCATAAAATGGTGCCAATGACACTTCAAGTGATTACAGAAAACAGCGAACAATCATTTCAGCCCACAGGGTATAAAGTTCGTTTCCTCTTACCACTCTTCTCCTCTCAAAACAACACTACACACTGACAACTCACATGCGTATTTCGTCATCAAAGAACACAATATGACGTAAATAACACCATCCCTTTCGTGCAGAAAGAGAAAACATGGTGTTTTAAATGTAGCCTATCAGTAATATTAATTACACATTCAATAATCACAGCTCATGGTATATTTTAAGCATTTTAATATACCGATTATATTTGTATTATTACAGCCATAAATGTGATTCTACCGACAACAGCTTAACTAAACGGGAGACAGCACAAAATATATGTAGAGAAAACATGACGAATCTGGATATTACAGTAGATTATGAGCTTTTGCGTTTCAGCATCACAGAAAGACAGTTGTTATTGACCTGACAAACTGATAACTCAACTCGATAACACATTCAATAGTAGGCCTAACAGAACAAGTCTGACTTGTTGTAACCCAATGAACTAGACAGACTTGTTGAAACCATCATGGCACCTTACTGGACACAATTCAGCAGAGGTGCTCTCAAAAACTTCAGTGTATATTAGTCAAATAGAAGCATTGTCACAAGGTGGATACAGTACTTTCAGTTTCTCCAGAGGCACAGCATGTACAACAAAAGCACATTTGATACATCAATGGTTTTCATCAAGTTCTCTCAAAAGTCCCTACAGTAATTCAAATGCAGTTCAAAACCAAGACAGTGTTTTACTGAACAAACAGTCTGTCCACCACAAATCTCACATTTACAGCTGCATTGTACAGTGTGCGATGGAGCAACAGTAGGCCCCAGTTCATATTTCCTTTTTTGTAGCAAAATTCGACATGAATACTTCACACATGAAACAAATGTATGCAAACATATGTACATCCTTCAGTATGGTTGTCACCCCTAAAAAGGCATATTTCTATAAATATCATATACATATCTAATATAGCTTTTGCTGGTAGGCTCTAATATCAAAGCGCTCACTTGTATTACAAAAACAAGTCACTCAGAATCTTGCCAAATTGACATAAAAACATTCTTCAAAACTGAATTCCCAACTTATGTTATTTGATTTTATCTGATGCCGAATGGAGTTTTCTTTAAAATTGCAAAATGTTTTCCATCTGAAATCTGAAAATAAAATATTTTCATAACATGTGTGTTGGTCAATTTGATTAAGGCCTGTTTCAAAATGTATAATGACATAGGGTGAAACAACCCCAGCCAAATCCAATTCATGCAGTGTATTAAATTTTCTGTCAAATCTACTGCAATGATATCCTCCTAGCAGACCACTGAGCTCAAGAGCACATAAAAAGTTATTTCTGACAAAGGAGCTGTGAAAGGCACAATAATATCCTTTTGTAGCAAACAGTAAGTGAAGATATATCTTGGTGAAGTTTTGGTGTGCACTATTTTTTTTACCTGCCTCTACCCCTGCTCCGAGAATGTAGGCATATAGTTAAAGTGTCATTTTACAACAAGGGGGCGCTACCATTCAACTAAAGGCAAAATGGCCTGCGTTGCCTCCAGCGTTTTTGAAGTCAGTTTACACATTTCATCAGCTATTCCTGTGCATGTCAAACTTTTGAAATAATCTGAACAGTTATTTTAAAAACAAACCCTCCACAACCATTCAACAAATTAGCCAGATGTTCATCCATGTAATTTGGATAGCATATTGACGATGTTGAAAGGGAACCCAACATGACAACAGTTTTTGGTCCCTTCATCACTTTATGAAGCCTTTCTTTACTATAATTTAAGTGACCAAAATGTCACCTAATCTTCTAGAATCTTCTGAAAACTGCCTCGTCCATTTCTTTGAGGTACAAGTGTATGTAGAGTAAGCTTGCTCTATCCCTAAATGGACTTAAACCTGTAATGCATTCCCACAATAAGACCTCCTATAAAAATATAATAAGCTAACTATTTGCAATAATAACTATAATAACTAATTGCAATGCAAACCTCTAGCTTTACTACACAAATAAATATTCAAATCAAGTTGATGCATTCATATAGATCATTTTTGGTGTCTTTGCACTAAGATTTAAGCGTGTGAGACATTTCTGTATTGTCTTATCAGACATAACCATAGTCATCTATTCCAATTCTTCAATATATTAAAAAAAATAATCTTACAATCACATCGGACACAGTTAAAGCTTGTAGTGTTCACATAGCACAGGCCTTAGTGTAAAAACACAGTCATTGCCACTGCCTGATCTAGTTTCACACAAAGCCCATAAACTGTGCACAAACTGAAGAGCTTCAGTCAGTTCATTAATGTCTAAGTCTAACAGCAGACACTTAAGACTGAACCTAGACCTGAATTCACAGAGAAAACAATGTTGTTGAGTTAGCACATTAGCAGCTACCCTTGGCTTTATCCAACATTTAGTTCTGTGACAACTGATGTTTCTTGTGAGTAGTCACAGGCTATAAGGCATTCAGCTGAAAACATTTGACTACTGAAAGCATTACATTTGGGAAGGGGTCCAGGGCCCATGTAAAGGACACATGCATAGGACTGTTCAGCTGTCTACTTGTGGATATTTGACATGCTGGTTGGTTATAACAATATGCATATACTGTATATATGTAATGTCATACAGAGGGCCACAGAGAGGAGGAGGCAGGAGGAGCAGAAAGGAAACCCACAAGGAGTTGTCTGTTGGTTGTGGGTGAGGAGGTATCAGGGAGTCTTGAGTGGAGTGTGAGTCTTCTGATAGGTCTATTCAGAAACGAACACAGTCACTAGCTTCTTCTGGGGAGTCAGAGTCATTTCCTTCACACAGGGGTTCCTTGGGAAAGAAAGACGGAAATTATTACCTCTTTGGGTATAGGCAAGCTAGCCAAAAAGCCAAGAGCAGAGGTTATTCTGTAACTAATATTCGGAGATTCAAACACCGGAATGCAATAGCGTACATACATTTCATTTTCTTTATGTAACTGTTATAAAAACATCAACATAATCTACAAATAATCGTGTACAAACAAGGAGAAGAATGTAGCATTATATGCTGTGCTGTTATGATTAGAATCCTGGTACATACGCTGAAAGGCTATCATCGCTAACTGTTCAATTAAAAATGTTTTTGGCTTTTTTTCTGTTACAACACAAATCCTTTCACGGCAGATGGCAAAATCCAACAACACAATACAAAAGATTCAATCAGACATCACCAGTACCCATTGCGAATCAACAAAGAAACATTGAACAATACAGCAAACAATCTCAATAAAGACTGGTGAGTTTGATTGAATTCACTAATGCAGATGGTGTACTAGTAGTACACTCATAGTAAAGTAAAACAAGCAGCCAAAAGCCATAGCTCCATAAAAATATTTCCATTGCAATCTATAGCATGCAAATAACCGTGTCAGTGGCAGTGCATGAATGCAAAACTTCATTTTTTTTAACACATCAAAACAAAACAAATTAAATTGTTGTGCTGCTTGCATAGTTGTGAGCATACACCTCAGATGCAACCCACAGCAGTTTGATGAAAAGAGTTTACGAGTTACATTTATGTTTGATGGGTGACCTACAGAATAACTGGCTAGGACAACAAGTTAATCATCAACTACCTGATCGTAGTGTGATCTACAGGCAATAAAAAAAGGTAAAAAATGCCAAACAAACTGTGAGGTTAGAGAACCATTTGTGTGAAACTATCCCTCAGTGAAGGGGTGAATCCACACAACAGGCTAAAAAAAAGGGAGGTAAAAAAGTCAGAGAAGCACAGCGGAAGTCTCCAAAAATACTCACAGACAGCTGTTTCCTAAGCGGGGCTGTGAAGATGAAGGGAGAGGGGGACACAGAGAGGAAGAGAGGAGAGATAGAAATGGAAACAGGAGCTGAAGCACAGTACTGACGAGGCCAAGCAAACAGGCTCTACTATGCAAGGTAAGCCTGTGGTAATAGTATGTGTCATTTTAATGTGTGAATAAGCCACGTTAAGTTAGCTGTAGTGTTGTAGTTTTTTAGCTAAGATAATCATTATAATTATCATTAAGTGGTAGATAAATATGAGTTAAAAGCAGACAACAGATCCTTCAAATAATCTTAAAGAGGACTACAGTTTGTTTGTGTTATAGTACATGAAACTAAAAGTGCCAACTGTTTGGATCTGTGTTCCCAGCTTGACCTTGAGGGAGACTTCACACATTCTCTAACCATTATATTTGTAAATAACATCAGCATAGTCTAAATGTGATGGATTGATTGGTTGATGCCTAGAACTCAGGAGCCACAAAAAAATAAGAGGGAAAAAAAAGCACCGCATCCAGTACACATCACGATAATGAACAGTCCGAGCAAAAACAGAGGACATGCAGACAGTGCAACCCAGATATTGAGATACAGCAGGGCAAGCAATTAGGATGAGAGGAAGTCCAGGGGGAAACAAAACAAAGCCCAATGGAGAGTATTTCAAGGCATGCCAATCACGGACACGGTTAACTCCACTTTACGAGGCACAGGGAGAGTTAAGTGGAACCTGTGGGAAAGGATTGGTTTGTTTGCGAGGGAAGCACGAGCACAGGAGTTAGAAGTTATCAGGTTTTCAACAAAGGCCGAGGTAGGCAGCAAGGACTTTGTGGAGAGAGAGAGCGAGAGTGCCGCCCAAGGAGTCAAACACTAACTTGGCTTTGTTGGTGCATCAGCTCCCCCTCTGGCGTCCCGGGGAACTGCAGGGCAGAGGGGGAGGGGGCGAGGGGCAGCCAGGGCCGGTTGCCGGCGCTGTAGAGCCGGGGGCGTTTAATCTGGTCGTGACTGGAAAGAGGGGTGAAACTATTCCGTCGGAGCAGGACGGGTGCGGGCTCTCTTCGCACTTTACCCTGGTTGAAGATGGGAGAGACCACCAGGAGGGTTAAGCAGGAAGAATCACAGCCCTCTCAACCAGCTCCCACCCTCCCTCCCTCCCTCCCTCCCTCTCAAAGCAAATCAAAACTAAAACCTCACACACTGATCTCCCTGAGTAAATGATTCATCACTCACAGAATCCTAACTCGCTGATAACACATTCACAGACCCAGCGGGAGACCAAACAGAATTTCAAAACTGAGCCACTGCCAGTCAGATACATCAGTAAACAGCACTCCACACAACAATCCACTCTACATGATGACGGTCGACCATGAAATGACTGAATGTTGAGGATCTTGACCACAGGAAATAATTTGACTAAAAGGGGATTTATAGGGGAAGAGGTAAGAGATCTAGTATCTGAGGGCTTGCTTCATGAGGAGAAAAGTACTGCACCACATGTTGCTTACTGGATACAGAAAGAAGGACAGTTGAAAATAAGGGACACATATCTAACTAGCACAGCTTTACCATGTATCCAAGTCCATTTAAGCCCGTGACTAAAATGGCATTTGTGATATGGAAGTGAAGATACATGCACCTTTCAGGCCATTCTACGTAAGAGAAGATAAATAGCAACATGCTAAACAGTCATTTCTAACTGCTACTCAGTGTCACTGCATGCTGTAGCTATGCAGTGGCTGTGTGTTCAGTAACCCTTGCGGTCATGCAATGCAGTAACTAACAGGTCAAGTGTGCTGAGAGAGGGAGATGGCGGATTGAACATGTTGCAGTGGCAGGCATGACGTGTCAAGGTACTGGAGGGGACTTACGAGGGGTCGGTCGCGGTGGGTGCTCACGGCTTCCACATTCAGGTAAAACGTCTCCACTTTGCAACCTGGGTGATGGGAGTCATTAACGTTCCACTCATATTGGAATAAAATGTGTTTTCGTTAATATCTAGCAGTAGGTCACACACAAAAGACAAAAGATTGCAGTACATAATTCCGACTGCAATCCGGTAAGATTATCTTTTCAGTAGAATAAGGGGTGCCTGCATATTTTTAAAATAAGATAAGATACAGAATTGTATGAAATCATACCGATGAAAAACAAGTTAAAAGTAAAAAAAAAAACTTTACAGATCTTACCATAAGCCACTGGTGTCAGTTTCAGAACTGTATGGAGAGGACATTTCAAGTAGGGTAGGTCATCTAAACACCAAACCAAAACAACATCTTCATATCTATCAATTACATCTTTTTAATGATTTCCCTTCAATAAAAACAATGTGTTGTGATCTATCACAATACTTATGTAACACAGGTTTTAGAGCACATCCTGATCAATCCACCATGGATGTTAAAGTAAATGATATATAATGAATACATTTTATTTATCTAACCGGCATGGTGTAGAGCAGTGGTAACATCACAGACTGACAATCAATTTGATTCTGGAACTCACTGTTGCGAGTCTGTGTCGCTTTAGTGTCTGCTAAACATCAGTCAACTTTAACTTTAACGTCAACATACAGCAGCTTTACCTCACCTGCACTTTTGTCCAGAAAGTAGGCCAGCAGACAGCGCATGACTGCCTGGTGGCAGATGACCAGCACATTCCCCTGGCGCTCCAGCTCCATGATCACTGGCTCCAGACGCTGCACCAGATCCTGGTAAGACTATGGCAAGAGAGGTGGGACACACAGAGTTTATAACAGTTGAAAGTTTTAAGTGTGGTGACTGAGAATAAGGAGAAGACTCTGTGTGCTTGCTGCGATCATACCTCTCCTCCGGGGTAACGGTAGTGATACTTGTCCTGATCTCTCAAGGCAAACTCTTCTGGGAATGTGTTCTGGATCATTTCATACGTCATCTCCTCACACACACCCTGCAGCGTACACATACAGTGAGTTAAGAGGGATTGAATTGAATATTTGCCCATTGAAAATGTATTATTATTCTGAATTCAGGACATTCTGGTCATCAAAACTGGGCTAAAGTACAGCCGTCAGAACTGCAATTAATAAGGGGATTGCTTACTGTATACAGGCACATCAAACACTTTCATAAGCACTGTTAAGAGTTTTTCTTTTTGAAACTGTTAAATGACAAATTATGTTGAAATGAGTCAAATACTACATTGAAAAAAAATGACTAATGAGAATGAGATAGTAGATTGTCTAATATTCCAACACTCATTCCTAACATTCCTGCACCTTAGCAAGACCCTGGTTTACCAGCAACAAAAGGTTACGGAATTTCAGGTTCCAGGTTTAAGTTGAATTATCCTTTCACCGATCTGGATGGACTCATCTAAACGACCAGAAGTGAGTGAGTACTAACAGCGTCTATCTCATTGAGGATCTTCCACTGCTCATAGGGGACCCCCAGCTCCTCCGCAGTCTGAATGGTGCGCCTCAGCTGACTGGTCCACACCTTCAGGTCTGACAGCTTGTGCTCCTCAATGAAGTCACGCAGCGCATGGGAAAACTACAGCAAGACATGAAAAGAGTACCCCTAGCATTAGATATGGAATTGTGCTTATGTTTCTGTAATCAGGATGACAAATGAGACAAATGCACTAAACCCATGAGGATTACAGAGTGGTTTCAGCCATTCAGGAAACTGTTATGACACTGTTCACATGCATGAGCACAAGGGGTCAGTTAAAAAAAGTGAAGTAAACAAATAAAGCGTTCTTTGTGCACCTGCTTTCCTCGTGGGGAGAGTTCGGAGTCACCGCCGATGCGGCCCTGCATGTTGTGGTCACTCTCACCGTGTCGGCACAGGTAGATGGAGTGGGAGTGCACATGGATGTTCATGAGGTAGTACACAATCTTACTCTGGATGTAGTCCTGCACGCGGTTCACCAGGAACTGACGACCCACATTCATCACCTTGATGAACGATAAGTCTCTGCAGAGACAACGCAGGTGATGCAGCAGAAAAGGACCGTTATAACCACAAACAGAATAGCTACAGTGTGTATCACTGCCAAGTTAATCAACTTGTAAAAGTAGCTGAAACTCTCAGACTAACTGAAATTACAAAAATGGTAGTACCGGATAAGCTAAAAATACTGTTCATCCAAATATCTTACTTGTCACATTCATCAGGGTCCAGTGGCTGATATGTCACTTTGTAGCATTCGATCCGCTTCAGGAAGTCATCCATCACCCTGTCCCTGTTGCTTTCTGGGTAATCTGGACTTGAGACCTTCACTTCCTGTGCAGGAAAAGGATTGCAGAAAACAGAAAGAATGTGTTGACACAAGACTTAATACCGAAATGAAAAAGAAAGATATAAACCATGTACCAGAATACATAATTCTAAAACCTATTCTAAAAAGGATTTTCGAATATCAGGACTCACCATAATATTGGCAGCAATGACTTCAGGATCGTCACACACAGACTCCACAAAGAAGACCTGGGCATGAAATGACACTTGTTACACTGTGACATTACATAAATCATAAATCCGAGATGCTGAAAGTATCTGCACCACACCTTATACGCATTCTCCTCGGCAAAGCTCAGGATGAGGTCTCGCCTCTCCCTCGTCGTGTTGGTTGCGTCAAACACCTACACAAAAACACAGCCAGTGTCAAAAACACTAAAAAACCTCCCTATGAATCCTCTTAGATACAACTCTGCTGTGTTGTGACTCATTTGCCATCTAAATCCTCTCATTAGCAAGATCACTATAGAGCATTGTAGAGAATGCTGAACCGGGATTTAAATTAGACATGACCTCGTTTAGCACACACAGAGCAGAGAGAACTAAAACATTGACTTCTCCCTCTACAGAAGGAGAGGACAGCAATACAAAACCTATTAGAACCATCAGGGGGTACTAGTCACAAATCCCTGCTTGCAATGTGTGCTTCAAGGTTGGGTGACAAGAGACTACAAGACAAAAGCTGGGGCCTTACAGCAATCTGTCCACCTTCCTCGTTCAAGTAGGCCTTCACATCTTGCAACGCCACCAACGCACACTGTCTGTGAGAAAGACAAATAATGCATTTAAATCCAATGAAATACAGCAATTGGTTGACTTTGAAGGTCAGAGTAAGTAAACTGCACTATTACACATTCAACTGCTCTATTCAACTCTGTTGTACCTACCTCAATAGTGAGCGGAGAGGATTGTACGGAAAAATTGTACGGCCTCCGGTGGCACGAGTTTATTAATGGGAGTAACAGGGTCAGCTTGAGTATTTAGGTCACTAAGGGGCTTGGAATACTTTTTGACATTACACACACACCAGTGCTCTAAACTCTAAACTGTGATCTTCTGGAAGCTGTGAGACTATTCTTCTTCTGTGAGACTTCTATACTTCACCTATGTTGTAGGTGTCAATCAAAGACTATTTAGAAGGCATATTTCAACACCAACCAATTATTGGCTCTACTAGCCTGGAGCAATTCTGCTATCTGATGAAATCTGAGCTATTACATCGCATTTTTAAAAGCAACAAATTTGATCATTAGGCTACAAAGTGGTATGGGATTATAATTAATTATTTTCCCAGCAAGGGGATTATTGTTCAGGTAGACCACTGTAACTGTAAGGACCACTGTCCTTATGAAATATTGGGGCAGATTTGGGCATAACAAAATGGGCATGATTCTACGTTATTAGCCAAGGTGCTAGGATCTCCTCAGCACACGGTGAGAGTATCACTCCATTCAGGGACACGAAACCACTGTGTTTGTCTGCACAGACTCTACAGATGGCGTGAGTGTTAATATGCCAGGTGTTAGAGTATCGAGAAGACCAGCAGTTCTGGGACACATGGCATCAGCACATCAGACATAGTACATAGCAACCAGGAGAGGCCGAGCGGAAGTAAGCCTGCCAGTCAGCAGAGACGCCGACCATCTGAAACCTGACACCTGAAGTGCGCAGCCACCGCACTGCCCCATTAAAAAGGGCATTTCAAACATACACGTTTTGTTCAGCACACAAAATCTGACCAGCATTCAGAGAGTATTGATTTTCCTACAGCTTGAGAACAGAAATAGCCTAGACCCAGTACATGTCCAAGTGTCTCTTCTCTGTTGAATTTCTTTGAGGTCTTTGTCTGTTATCGGACTCGTTGTAATTTTCAGCTGTGAAAGATTTCCACCTAGCCTTGCCATGGTTCTGCGCGTGAAAAAGGCACTACATAGAGGCTGGGTCTACAGAGGCCATAGTTTTCAATAAATCCTATGAGGAACATTCTTTGTCTGGGTTAGAGGCGAACACCAGAAGAAACAAATTAAGCGTCAACTGCACTTGTAAGATGGATAACAGCCACAGTCTAATGTTTCAAAGTATGAATGTAAAGGTGGTGTGTAGCCCTATCTCTAGTTACGCCATTTGCATAATACTATTAATCATTAATCTGTAACACCCACAGATGTTGTTTGACAAAGCTGGCAAAACTTGACATTTAAACAAATGAGTTAAAATGTCCTGTTGCCCACTTCACGTGTGCAGTGTACCAAACACATGCAAGTGACTACAACAACAGCTACTAAAAAAAAAAAAAAGAGAGCCTTGGACAACCAGCGACTTGTTCAACCAGTTTCTGGAATGTTCCCTGAGTGTATAAAAAGGGTTTCTATACAGCAGAATGGTATACAACTTACTTCCTTATTTTCATGGCCTCCTCATTGTCATGCCTGAAAAAGTCGTAGGATTTATACGCTCTGACGGCCTCTCGACGGTACACGCCCAAATTAAACACTGCAAGGCGAACATAGTGATGTTAACAAGAGTACTGCAGATATCACTTGTGTAGCAAAAACATAGTCAGATAAAGAATATGCCTTTACAGATTACATAAATCCCCAAACAGCCAAAGAAACAAGAGCATTGACTTGTGTTTTTACTTTTATAAGTATATAAATATAAGTATAAGGATATATACTCTTTTGAAATTTGGTCTCTGCATTTATCCCAATCCGTGAATTAGTGAAACATACACAGCACACAGTGTACACAGTGAGGTGAAGCACACACTAATCCCGGCGCAGTGAGCTGCCTGCATCAACAGCGGCGCTCGGGGAGCAGTGAGGGGAAGGGCACTTCAGCTGTGCCTACTGGTCGGGGTTTGAACCAGCAACCCTCCGGTTACAGGTCCAAAGTGCTAACCAGTAGGCCACGGCTGCCCCCACTTTTGTGTGACACAGAGCTACACTGACTGGAGCCATTGTCCTTGGGGGGGGGGGGGGGGGGGGGGGGGTGAAATCCTCCCAAGTTTAAAACTTCACGAGGTTGATTCATGTCATTATGTAATTTTAAGGTCAGTCATCGTTACTCTTGTCAGACGTGCAAGGTCATTACACATATTTTATAAGACATATTAATCATTGCAGCCCTCTCGCTCACCCTTGGTTGGCACGCCGATCCAGTTCAGGTAGCGGGTCAGCTTCTTTGATATGTAGGTCTTGCCCCGGGCTGGTAGGCCAATCATAACTATGACTGTAGGGGAGTTGGTCATGTAGGATGCCCATGCTGGGAGAGAGAGGGGTGTAGGGTGGGGTGGAGGAACAAGGTCAATGAGTGAGTGAAAGAGAGAGAGAGAGAGAGAGAGAGAGAGAGAGAGAGAGAGAGAGAGCTCAGCTGTTGGTTTCTCAAGGGAGAGGCAAGACCTGCCAAGTTGTTAACAACTAACATTATTAGCATATTAGGATATGAGTAGACAGATGTTTTGGTGCCTTAGCAGAACTATGCAGTCAATCAACTTTTTGATTTTTGATTATTTAGTTATGCAGTAGGGTAAGATAACATCAGGACAGTGTTAGCACAACATGTACCTCTACTGCTGCAGGTGCAGATATAACACTTCCGTATTGGATCATTCACACAAGCGAGACAAAAACAACAGCCCTGATGTAGCCTAAATAAAATATCTGCTGGACTTTTCAATCATATTTGCAGGACAGGTGCACAATAATAATTTCAAGAGATGCAAAAACTTGGCAAGAGCAACTCTGCATTCAGCGCCTATTTCTGTCTGTTGTCAAACCTGTTAGAAGCATTGAAAAAGCATTGAAAAGGCAGAGGCTGCACTCACATTTTTTATCCTTGCCTCGGGGCTCGGTTCTCCTGGTCTCAGCCCCACTGGCTGAACCCTTCTCTCGCTGAAGGCATGCAGACATGATGAACTTTCTGTTGTGAAGGGCTGAGCTGTAGGCTTTGGAAACGTCTTTGTCCTATGAAAACATAACTTCTGCCAGTACTGAAGGGGAAGAAAAAGCAACATAGGCAGAGCTGTTTTTGCAGGTGCTCAATTTCTCGCATGACATCACTTATCAGCTTCTGAGGATGATTCATGCTTAGTGTGGAGATGCCGCGTACACTGATGGTAAAGCCACTAGGAGCAGTCAGAGCGAATCCATGTACGTTATGTAATAAGAGACCAGCCATGATCGAAGTATATTAAAGCACCCTGTGTAGCAAAACCGCGCCAAATCTACTCTCAGTTTCGCAGACTTCAGAAATGTATCCCGTCGGCTACGAGAACAGCAGATGACTAGTACTCAGCATCACAGGGTACCTCTGTCTACGCCATTACGAAGGATAGGACTAGGCTACTATGTTTCAAATTTGACAAATGAAATGTTAAGCTCTTAGTTAAAGTGATATATTTCACTACTTGAAGACACACCGTGTTATGTTTGATCAGACATACAGTGCTTTTGCCAATTATAATAGTTTAGCCCTTTTAACTATTGATAGTAGCCGCTAGCCATTGCAGTATGTACCACGAATAAGGAAATGCACTCTTTTCTTACCGTCTGCGGGATTTTTTCCAGTGCCACAAGCAGGGAGTTTTATCTGCCTGTTCAGCGCAGCAGCCAGGTGACTGCTGTAGCCCATACAGCCCGGTGCCTACATACACCACCGACGTACTTGATGACCTTCCAAGTCATAAACGCCAAATGTTTTGGAGGTGTATCCTGACGTCATAATTTCCTTACCGTATGTCCGGTAGTACAGGGGGACTATTTCCCCCCCTCAACATAATAAATCTCTAACAAAATGAAAATAAAGTAAAACTTATTTCCACCAGTAAATCAAATATAAACATTTCCATTGTATCCAAATAGCCTTTATTGTAGTATGCAGTAACAAGGGTATGGTTGATCTCAGCACTTTCACCTCTAAGTCCAGTAAGGTTTTTTTTAGTATGGAGAAAAGAAAAATGTTCTTTAAAGATTTCACTAAGATTTCATGTACTCACATTTAGTGGCATAATTTGCAGTCCTCTGCAGAAATGAAAGGACTGATATGAAATGTACAATATTTTCTGAGAAATATTCATTACCTCATATATTATAAAAAAGCTTTTACAAATAATCTAATTGGTCACTCCCAGTCCATTCTACCATAAGTGTCATTCACATCACATCACACAACCACCCATCCATAAAGAGCAACAGACAGAATATTCTCTCTCAAAGTTTAGAAGGCACTTAAGTGGTTATGAGGAAAGCCAGGCTTTTTCCTCTCTTTTTTGTTTCTGTGTGGAATTGCAGAAGCCTGGTGAACTAATCGCACAGGGGTTGGGTTTAAGGGGTTAGGATCCACAGGTCAGACGAGAGCAAGTCTGATTTAATGCCTCACGTGTGCATAAATGAATAGGAAAGTTCAAAAAGCCTCCTGGTCATTCCGACAGAGGCAGAGCGATGAAGAGGTTTTGGTCAGTAGATTTGCACATGATCGCCAAGAGGGCTGACCGGAAGATCGGTCAGACGGAAGGTACATAACCTGAGGCTGTTTAGTCTTCAGGGTCCAAATGCTCAAAGGTTTGGTTTCACATCAGGGCTTTATCTTCCATAACTGCAAAGAAAGAAGAATGGTTGCCTTAGTGTGTGCATTATTCCTCTGGTTTAAAGCACCATTTCATTTCATTTTATTTATTTATTTATTCTTTATAACAAGGTAACAAACCATAGCACTGCACTGGATTGGTGGTTTGCTCAATAAGCTGACTATCTATGACACAAAAAAAAGTGTCTTTCTTCAGCATATTGTCAGTATTTAACATGTCAAAACTTGCCACTGAATTCTGGAACCCAAAAAAAGGAGGGGAAAAAAAGCACGCATGCAGACCAATGGCAGCTGACGTGCTGTGCAAGATGTACAAAATATGTGCATCCTTTATGATAGATGTTAGTTTAAATTAACACCCAGTCTGGCAGGTCAATCACATCATTTTTGCAATACACTTGTAGTAGTGGGCCACTCTTAAAGGAGAATTCCGGTGTGATATTGACCTAAAGTGTATTGAAACATGATACCGAGTGTGAACGTATTTCTCATAGCCCATCTTGGCTTGTCCCCTGCACTCCAAAATCTGGCCCTAGTTAGCCGATGCTACCAACAGCTTTTTCAATAGTGGTGCTTCGGCATCGGGCTAGCCATGCAAATAAATCACCGTTTTACACCCATTTACGAGGCTCAATGTATCTCCACACTTCATTGGTAGACTTCCGAGGGCCCTGACATTTAAAACGAGACATTGAGAACTTTGAAAAAGCACTGGTAGTTTACTTACAAGACGATTTATACAGACAGTATCTTCACAAAGTTTAGCGTTTGCAGCCATCTTGAATTTAGTCACGATAAGTCGAGCAACGAGTAAGAATGAACAGGTATGATAAGGGATCAGATTCCAAAAATAATTCAGTGGAAATGCATGGATTCCAGTTGCTGCTACTGGAAGAAACTGGAATCCATGCATCCAGTTGTAAAGAACTGTATGCCAAATACATCCAACAGCTTCCTTGTTCTTTGTTCTAATTTTAAGGTCAAAAGGTGAGAGGCGACCATCTTTAACTTCAAAGCCTTCTCACAGCCTATCAAACTAAAAGTACCTACAAAATAAAGCACCCTAAATCTAACAAAATACACCAGTACTTCAATAGCACACAGATTTGAAGTTGTATACCTAATGTATCAGACCAAGCTCTACATTCAAAGAAGATGAAATAGTTGTCTTTACAAACCATAAAAAATGTAAGTACCCAGGGGGTGATAGAGGAGCAAATTTACAGTTGCTGTTCTGTTGTATTTCAAAAACATGACTAATTGTTATGTAAGGCTGAGATCAGACATTTCTAGATTCCCATACTTTAGGTTCATATAACATACGTGATATACATATAATGCCAAAGAAAACTATGATCTCAGCAGGTTGGCTAAGCAAGTGTCTACAGGGTAGAGTGAGTGTTCCGAGGTGACAAGACTCACTCTGATGTTGAAGCCCAGCAGGTCACTGACCACTGCAGAAATGGCTGACAGAATGACCACGCGGGTGATGTTGTAGATGAGAGGGTTCACCGTCAGGCCCAGAAGCCGGAATGGAGTGTCCAGCTCCTGTAAAGATATCAAGGCATAACCAACATGTGTTGATATGGAGCTCTTGCATTAAGTACAAAGAACACAATTATACATGTGTACAGTTGTGGCTGAAATTGTTGGTACCCATGACCTGAGATTTCTGACACTGGGCTGTATGTTTCTATCCAGGCCAAGGTATGTTCTAGTCTTGACATTTCATTATGCCCTGTATATAGGCCAGGCCATATGCAGAAAAGCAGCACCAAACATAACCAAGCCTCGTCCATTTCAAAATAGGTATGGTGTTCATGGACATTTTTTTTTTTATCTGTGAACACTGAACTGCTCTGACTTGCCAAAAAACTCCAGTTGACACATTAACTGCATAGCCCCACTATCAATAGCTTAGCAGTATTGTACTTTCCCAACTATTAGCCACAGTTTATACATTGATTTTGCAAAATTTCTTCAGCTATGAGGTTAATACACGGGGGCAGTTAATATGGTATTAATACAGTTTTGTTTTTTTAACTTGTATAAAACACTGTCCTGCAGTTCATACACAATACAGCTAACACACAGGAAATGACTGTATTGCACAAGAACATTACAGAGAAAAAAACGTACTGCTGTTCAAAAGTTGGGGTCACAAATTGTCTTTCTTTCCATAAAATGTGCTTGAATGGGAAATGTAGCAATATGCACAGGAAACAACGTCACTGACCAGGTTAGAAATAAAAACAATGCACTAAAACAATGTGTCCTTCAAACTTTGCTTTTGTCAAATAATTCTCCATTCTGCAAATGGCATTTGTGATCCTAAACATTTGAACATGTAGTGTACACTAACATTTAGCTATGAACTTACTTTCATAAGCTTTGTGGCCAGCTTCAGAACATTATTAACAATGTTCAGCTCTTCTTTCTTGTTTGGCTTCTTCTCCATCCTAAGATACAAATTTATCTGTGGGTAATAATGAAATCAAGAGAGTGTGAGTAAAAAGACAAATCACTATGCTGTAACATGTGGCTGATAAAACACGTGGGGCCCCAATTCAAGTGCTAGGCAATGTCTACGAGCAAGGTTCTCAGGCATGAACCAACAGGATCAAGCACCAATATTTGTGCTTAGGATCTTTCCCATGGTATTCAATTTGTACATAGATTTTGCATAGTTACTAAGCAAGCTAGCCTTTAGAATTTGCATTGCATTTAAATTTGGGCCCATGGACTCTGATTGAACAACTGAGGATGTGTTTGAGGACAGGTGTGTTTCTGGATGTCTAAAAATATGTCAGTGTTTGTTTATATGGGGTTTTTTTTGTTTACCTACGTGGGATTGTGTTTACACAGCAAGCAAATCTGTGGATTTTATGTTTGTGTCAGTGTCAGTGTCAGTGTGTGTGTGTGTGTTCTTGCCTGTTCAGTGAGCAGCACCGATGCGTTGCTGTACTTGCGGTTGGTCTCTGCGCCCAGCGATGCCAGGCGCAGCAGGAAGAAGATGAGAGATGAGCCCCATATCAGTAGCTCCCAGTTGGTCTCCGAGTCCAGGAATGTGTGGTGGCTATGAAGAAGCTGCGCGCGCACACACACACACACACACACACACACACACATGAAAGGGCCACACACAGCTGCTAACTAAAAGTCTGGAGATGCATACTTCAACAGGTTGTATTTTTCAATGTTTACATACATCAATTGCATTCAGATAGTCCGTTTTGCATACCACTAAGTACCTTGCTTGAAGAATTATATTGAAATTAAGCAGCTACATTTCCTAAGGGTAGAACGTCTCTGGTTTACAGTATTCTATTTTGTTCTGGTTCAGCATCAGCTTTTAAAAAATATGTACGTACGGTCTACAAGAAGTTTTTAAAAACTACAACAGGAGCATAATAAAGTCTAAGCTGTAACATTCTTGGAGCAAACCAGGGGTGTGTCTTTCTAATTTCCTAACATGTAAAATGGAGTGATTGTAGATTGCTTGTTAGGGTAGCAAACAATGAGTAGTGGAACTCAGTGACAATGGCAGAGAATCCCGAGGCCTTGGGTGTCTGTTCTAATGCGTGGGACATGGCTGACCTGAGCACAACAGATGAAGGCAATGGACAGAGCAAGGAAGAAGATGGAGGACACAATGACGTCCACCGAACGCTGGGGTCCTCGCCTCTGTGACGGATGGACCACAAGTCAGGGTGGGAGTGAGACAAAACCAACCAACGACACACACAGACACACACACAAACTACAAATCCACCCAAACACAGTACTAATAATTAACAATGTACACACACACAATAAATGGACTAACATTTCCGCAAACACCATGACAAGTACACACACACACACACACTACTAATACTTAACAATGCACACACACACACACACACACACACACACACACTTTCAGCCTTTACCTTTAGGAATGAGCGTAATGACAGCCACATCTTGATGTTCTGCACCTTCTTCAATCTGAAATGGGGGATCTCAGACTTCTTGGCCTTGCGCGCTGATGTCAAGTGGCTGAAGAGCTTAGCAAAGAGAAGTCTCTGTGGAGCACACAAGTCCAATAATCAGGACAAATTGACACTAGAAGCCCAAAAGAATGAGTCAGAGAATCAAATAATTTCTATTACTAGAAAAGCATCTAAAATTTGAGGTCTCAATAACTGATGCTTACCGGTAATTAATGATGTTTGTGTAAAATGCCATTCACCTATCGTTTTAAAAGGTCATCTTGCCAGTTTGCACAGTGCTTTAGTCTACGTCTTTTTCCCATATCTGTAAATATCTGCCCTTCCCTCTGAGCATATTCCTCTTTTATCCCACCTCTTTATAAGTCCTCTGACCTCACTGACACTTAACCTTGCATGTGCATGCGTGCTCCAGCCTTTCTGTAGACACATGCTGCCTTTCACCCATTTCCTGGGATGACCTAACTAATCTTCACATAATACCTTCACCCCCACCCTCACCTTACCTCTGTGTAAAGGGGCTCAGTGTGTGAGTGTGAGTGTGTGTGCGCATAAGCGTGTGTGTGAGGCCAGTGAGGCAGACACACTTCAGTCAGTGTGTATGTGTGTGTGTCAGTGTGTGTGTATATAAGCATACGTGACCATATGTGACCCCTTCCCCTCAGTGTGTTTGTAGGTCCTCTTGGAGATGCAGGTCATGAAGAAGAGGCGGTGAAGTAGACGCGCTCCAGCGTACATGCATGTGTGTGCTTGTGCGTGTGTGTGTGTGTGCAGGGCTTAAAATTCATTTTTCAAAATGGGGGGGAATTCCCCCCTTAGGTTATTCATGTAGGGGGGATTTACACAATTTGGGGGGGAGGGGGGGGTCGATTCTGATACCAAGTCAAGAATTGCGATTTCAATACTTCGATACTTTTTTTAAAAAAGTGTTTGATTTTGGGGCCCCCACCACCCTGACGTCATCAGTAATATATACTGTAGTGGGATCATTCACAATAGTGGACATCCTAGATTCTGCTTGACTCTCTCCACACACACAAACACACACTGAAAATGATAGCTTATGTGATATGTTTCTATCATATATTTTTGAATTCATATAGAGTGTATTTATTTAATAATGCATTTTTTTTTAAAGTATAGCATTTTACTAGTAATTACTAGTAGCTAAACATATTTAGTAATTTGAATGCCTCATATTGACGTTTAACCTATAACACTTAGGCATATCTTTAATGTGGTGTGTAGGTCCAATTGAGTGCACATTGCTGATGAGTAGGTGTAATTGAGTGCCTGTCACTTTAAGAAAATACGTGAGAGTAATTCTATGGAGTAATTAGCCCCCCTTCAACCTGACGGTTTTAGGCTATAGTCGCTAGTGAATAAAAGTTGTGCATAGTGCGGTATGTGTATGCAAATCATTATGTTTTCTACTGTATGTCATTAGATACAATAAATGTTCAAAAAACTAACATGTCAAAGACAATCTTTCTGGGATCAAGTGTTGACGTGACCTGAGCTAGCAGGATAGTTACCAAGGAGCTCTTTCCAGATGTAAAAGTTTGCCATGGTAGCGTAGCCTATTTGCGTAAGCGCAAAGTGGTTCTCTCTCTCTCTCTCTCCGTGTGTGTGTGCGTCTGCATGAGGCTATGTTCAATTCAACTCGGTAGTTGATCAGTCCGGTCAATAGCACCGCATTCACGCCACTTAATGATTGGCTATATTAACGTCATCAGACAGGCTGTAAAAGTGTATGCGGGAATTTCTCGCATTATGATGGCTAGAGTTGCGGGACTTGAACAAATTATGCGCAATACCCGCAATCCCGCAGTGAAATTTAAGCCCTGGTGTGTATATACGTATAGGCCCAGGTGTGAGCCCCCCCCCCCCCCCCCCCCACCCCCGCCTCCCCCTACCTGTTTGTAGCTACTAGCAACATAGGTCTTGAAGAAGAGGAGGCCAGTGAGGCAGACGCGCTCCAGTGTGTATGTGCGTGCGTGCGTGTCCATATGTAACCCCTCTCCCCCACCTGTTTGTAGGTCCTCTCAGCAACACAGGTCATGAAGAAGAAGAAGCCAGTGAGGCAGACTCGCTCCAACGTGCTGATGAGGAAGAAGGCGTATGCGCGGGCGCTAGGTGGCCCCAGGGCAGTGGCCAGCAGCTCGGCAGCGTCCATCGAGCCCAGCCGCGCCACCTGTAGACGCTGGGTCACACGGAAGCAGAAGGGCAGCAGCGCCAACGTGGCCGTTACCAGCCCACCCAGCACCAGGTAGCCCATGCCCTGCTCCACCACCTTCACCTGGGCGCGCACACACGCACACACACACACACACACACACACACACAAAGGCATGCACACACATACACACACACAGGTAAGATACACTTTAACACTTTATCAGCTACATCGATGTCAACAATACATTACATATTACATGATTTTCAACGGTCATATGAAACATTTAATGCCATCAAACCATTTCAGCCATTCATACTGACAGCTACACTTCTGAGGGGAACTGTATATCTGGAGAAAAATTCCCTAGTAAATCTTTTCTGACAAAATTCTGGGAACAAACACACACACACACACACACACACACACACACACACACACCTCGATCACAGTCAGCTTTATTACTCAGCACAAAAAGTTGTAGATGAATATGCTATCTAAAAGTGCATAGTGATGTTATTACTAAGAGATAGAACATGCTATAATCTACGAAATGTAAACACAGTCAAATCCATTTAATTGAATGCTTACAGTTATTGCAACGCGTACCTCACAAAATGACAGACAAGATAAAGGACATTGTGAAAATATATACGGCTAAAACACAGCCCTGACACTGACGTTAGTGTAAGTGTGTTTGACGTGGTCGTCCATCCGGGGGGAGGGGGACCAGCGGACGTACCCGTGTGAGGATGATGCCACTGATCTCCAGCACGGACATTTCGGCCTTTTTGCACTCTCCCTGCTCCCAGAAGATGGCGCTCACGCGGTCTTTGGATGGGTGGCACGCCTGCAGCCATGACAGATGAGTCTGAGGGAGACCAGACGAGTATGAGCAGTGTGGGAATGATCTACACTGGACAAATTCGACACCTGGAGGGCAGACAGAATGTCATCTTCTTTTCCCCTCTATTCCAATTTAGTCTCATGTTTACAGGGCACAAATACAGCCTTTATAAGAGTCTTACTCTCTAACTAACGCATTATTTCATCTTTTCGCTTTGTTTTAGTTAGTTCAGAGGTGCTCAACCTTTTTTGGAGCTAAGGCATGCCAAAAGTCAAATCAAAATGACAAGACACACTTGTGGTTACTGATTATGATCAGTCTCACACATTATCAACAGCTGTTGTGTTCGACAAGGAAAAGTTGAGAGTCCTCACTCCTCAGATTTATCTCTAGAAATTATATTTTGTTGCTAAATCTAAGAATTGCATCATATCCTAACAACCATAGGTAGTAAACTATTGTGGCAAGCTCATCTAGAAGGAGTCACGTAAAACTGAGAATGGTACCCTACTAACAGCTTTAAAAAAAGTTGTTAATCTCTGACTATCCAAAACTGTTTTCAATTAAAAAGTTGTGTCAATAGATGCATTTGAAAATACCTTTATAGGTCATTTCATGAGCCTGTACAAAAACACATTGGGTACCTCAAAATTCTACACACCTCCACATTGGAGGTCGTAGCGGTCACCTGTGGGAAGGTCTCCTCGTCGCTGCTGAGCCCATTGGCCGGAGGCAGGTGGCTGTGGGCGTGGCGCCCATCCTCCTCGCTGTCACTACTTCCTGAAGAGGCGGAGTCAGGGCCCTGCAGAAGCTCCTCCCACAGCATGTCGTCCGTGTCTGACGCCGCCTGCGAGCCCACTGAGGTGATGAGATGCTCCACGTCTCGTGGCTTCACACCCGTAACCATGGTAACAGTCTTGCCTTCATCCTGCTCAAGAAAGAGACAATAGCCGTTTTTAGATAGAGACTGCACAACATTCACAGGAAGAGGAGACGTCTTTATGCCACATCGTGTGTCTAAAAACGAGGTGAGTCATTGCCGGCTTGGCACTTCATACCACGAGTGTTTACAAACAAGCCGGCACATTGAGGAGGAGTCAGGACCAAATAGCAAAATGAAGCGTGACGTGCAACATTGGGCGTGAGGAGTAGCCTAACACATGGGAAATGGGAACATGATTTTCACAACACATATAGCTTTGACATACATAGCTGGGGATTTTGCCATCATTAATTTCACCCCCATAACTTTTGACAACTGAAAATAAAATGTGATACAATAAACAGAAAGTCTTTTCAATGTGCTTAATCGCACATGTAGGCTAGCCTGTTCAAATGAATCAAATGAATGTATGAAAATAAAGTTGTGGGTCACGTTAGTGAAGGAGAGTAACGTTGCTATTCTCCGAAGATTAGTCAGATGTAGGCTACAGTTAAGTTATGTTGGCCATTCATCTACAAATTTCTTTCTTATGGATGCCAAAACCTGCGTATTATACTATGACAGTTTGTAAGGGTAAAGCCTGTTATTGCAAGGTTTGCTTTGCCAGGTTCATAGGCTACAACATTGAATTTAGTCACACCTGTGTGATGATAGAATATGGCCAGGCTATCTCCATCTCTAACTAGCTCATACCGAGAAGAATGCATGACGGAAATAACACTGGACTAACAATGGATAACCGTGGATAACTTGTAGACCATAAAGGTAAGAGTTCATTGTCATGGGGCAGCCGTGGCCCACTGGTTAGCACTCTGGACTTGTAACCGGAGGGTTGCCGGTTCGAGCCCCGACCAGTGGGCCGCGGCTGAAGTGCCCTTGAGCAAGGCACCTAACCCCTCACTGCTCCCCGTTTCACTAATTCACCGATTGGGTTAAATGCAGAGACCAAATTTCCCTCACGGGATCAAAAAAGTATATATACTTATACTATACGATTACATTTCGCTGTGTTTGCTTGTTTGGCTGCATAGCATGCTAGTTTGTTTGTTAAACAGTGACATTAAGCTATGTTCGCTAATGTCCAACTTCTAGATGTTATGTGGCTAACAGTAGTGTGATAATGTAAAAGCTTGCTAGGACAGATGCTCAAGGAGTTCATGCTTTGTTTTATCGCTGGATTTTATGATAGCCTATATGGCAACCTATTGCATTCCGACCCAGTCAACTCTAGCAGGCGTTAAATGACTGGAAGCTTTGTGGATTTAAAGATTGTCGTAATGTGCTGCCTCTGCTATTGCTGCTTTTGATCAGTTAGATTTTAAATCTCCTGTGGTGGGTTGTACATATGTAGCATCATCAAAACGCCCACACAGATTCCCCCATTCTGCCTTGATGCATTTACACTGGTGCCGGAATGAATTGTTTAGCCTTTATGTCTAGCCCTTTTGGTGGTAAAATTGGCAGAAAACGTCGACCCGCCATTCCGCTCGGCGTGTCTAAAAACGTCCAGCGTTCCACATGGTTTCCTCATAAAGGTGCACAAAAAGGCGGGATATTACTCAGTGTAAAAGACGAGTACCATGTCCCCTCATAACAGCAATTCAATTTCATGAACAGGATGCCCTAAGGCCATTCACACTAATTTACTTTCAATGTAACAAGATATTTGAGGAAACCATCTCTCTGATATTCCTTATTTACTGAATGACAGTAATATCTTCCAGTGCTGAATATGGGCACTGACACAGTACACGGAAAGCACACATTTTTATCAGAATGTGAGCTCTATGCATAGTGTCCCCCTCACTTTTGCACAGCTCTCACATTCTCCTCTACTGCACTCACATTCTGCTCTACCTCTCAAGTGAGAAAGCACTTCAAACCTCCGTCATAACTGGCACCACAGAGAGATATAGGCAATTTACAGCCAGGCAAAGGTCACCCCCAAGAGACACAGTAGAACCCTCACCTGAGGCTGGAGCCGAGGGGGCGAGGGGCTCTTCGCCGGGCTCCTGATCCTCTTCCTGAGTATGGAGGCCGGCTTGGGTCCCAGCGCTGTGGCGGGCCGGTCTCTGGCAGGCTGGTGGAAGTGTGCGGCCACCTCGCAGCCCTCCTTCTCCTCCTCGTCACTGGAGATCTCCTCCGAGGGCCCGTACTTGGACTTCCTCAGAGGGCTCTGTCACGTCACCGCAAAACAACAAGCACATCAGAGGGAGCGGAGCCATCTCTGTATGCAAACACAACATTTACATGCACAGGCTCTGTTTGTAAACAGAGAAGGCTAAAACAGGCGTCTTTGAAGAAAATTGGAAAAAACTAAACTTAATTGGATAAAAAATTGGATAAACTAGACTGAGTAAATGTTATCAGTACAAGGGAGAACATTTAGTAACGGGTCTGTGCCAACTCAACCGGTTATTTCACAATGATAACATTGTGCAAGCAGAAATGAGACCCAAGATAAAATGGACAAGTTCAAACAAAATACCTCCCTGCTAGTATCAACACTCCGGGCCAACTCTATTAATTGTGAGCTTTTGGCAGAACATTTTGTAACGGCGCATCACAGCACACTGAAGTGTTCCAGCAGATAATACACTTCCTAGTTACCCATGTTTTAAACCACTGCAGATACAGTACAGCTTGTAGTTTAACAAATGTTTACATCAACGACTTCATCACAAATACACCATCCATCAATCTGGCATGATGAAATGAAAAGCTAGTGGCAAAGTCCAATAGATCAGCAGGCGGGCAGGCCTACCCGTCTCTTCTCATTCTTCAAGAGTCTCGGTTTCTCCTCCAGCTGCCTGGACATCTGTCTGGAGTCTGCACCATTCCCATGGTCCTCGGCTTTCTTTGGTGCCTTGCTCTTCCTCTGTCTGCAGAACATCAAGAATCAATCAACATTGTGCTGAGAGCAGAGATCTGTAATACCAATAGTTCTGTACTAATCGAGTTAATGTCAGAAACCTGCCAACTTAGGCCACAATTTATGTACTGTTATGTTAACTGAAACTGTCAAACTGTCACTGAACTGCACCACTTTAAGTTTACATTCATTTCAACATTGCCTGTCAAGTAAGGAGGTAAATCTGCCCTGTGGGGAGTTGACTCAAACCTAAATCAAAACTGAATCACATCAAACATACCTGAATCACAATGAACGGAGTCAAACTGAACTAAAGCAGACTGAAGTGAATCAAACTGTACTTCAGTAAAGCTGAATGCTAGCTGGTGGTAATGAGTCCTACCTCTTCCTCCTGACGGGGCTGGAGGCTCTGCTGGGGGGCGGGCTGGGCTGCAGGCTGCGGCAGGACTCGGTGGACACGATCTGGCAGTGCACCGTGCCCAGCAGCAGCATCAAACACACGGGCCCCACCACCTCACTGGCACTGGCCACCGGCACCTGCAAGTACAACACCGCAGCTGCCACTGCAGGGAGGGCCAGCACAGGGGCAGAAGACACACACACCGAACTGAGTTTAGCCAAACAAGCTTTTTCCTTACCGTAATTTAAAAAAAAAAAAAAAATTTAAAAACTGTTCAATAAGATTACATTTGCATATGCTATGAGTCTTACGATACTGATTCTGTCATATTGGACAATTCAATTTATTTCTGAATATATTCCCTGCATCCAGAATTGGCCTATCAAGCTCTACTGGCATGCATAATGTAGGAGGCAGTAGAGTATCTAAATATAGCCTAGCTGTGCCAACTGCAGTATCATACACATTGCTACAACAAGTAGGCTTATGTTGCACAGCCATAAACAAAGCAAGTGCATAAACAGGACTTTTACCATTTCAGTAAAACACTCCCAGTCAGACTAAGTAAATGTTCATTGAATGATGAAATTAGCAGCAAAATCTCATGATAGATGAAATGCCCTTATTTTGAATTCTATTTCTCTCTGTTTAGTACTATGGCTCTAATGACCCATGGCATAGCTGGATCAGATCATAGCACAAGTTGGAAGTGTTGCTCAATCAAACTTGTTTTGATTGGCCTGCACCAATCACTGACTAATTTCCACAAATAAAAATTCACAGTAGACACAAACAGTCATCAAAAACAGAAATGTCACTATGAATCACCCAGAATTGTCCAGATAAACAAAAAAGATTATATTTTTGTGTATCAGATCCCTCTGATCACAAAACATACCTACTGTAAGCCCTCTAACACACAAGCGAAGCCCAGCAGAGGCACTGACCTTGCAGGAGGTACAAGATGAGGATCCATGTGGAGATGCATTTGGAGGTGACCTGGATCCACCACTGGAAGAAGAACGGGAAGAGCAGAACCCTCACAAGGCCCTTCCGAGTCAGGGCCGTCCAAGGACTCTCCGGCTTGGCCTTACTGAACGTGGAGCCTGGGGGGGCACGAGACCGTTCTCAGCTCACAACAAGCACATGATGCCATCTTGCTCTGTGGTGACTCGTTATGGGAAGCTGCTGAGTCTATGTTGGCCACAGAGGTGCTGGAATACAGCCACTTACCTCTCACGAGATCGACATCAATGAGATCGGGCTTGATATGTCCTGTTTTCTTCGGTTTGCTGTGAATATCCTGTTAATAAGTTGAAATTAGTTCCTCCTTCTATAGGTGAAATAAAGATCTGTGTTTCATTCAAATTCAACTCGCTAACATCTCTCCAACCACACATGACTCACCTTGAGTTCAGCTTGTTCCAGAGATTTCTCCCATATTTGTTGGTCATAGGCACCGATCTGCATCAGGAAACAGAGCAGCAAATTAACCTACAGCAAATTAACTGACCATGCAAGACAAGAACAACACCATTAATTCACAGTGCAAGCACAGTCTCCTGATACATCACCTTCTCCTGATACCACGCTATCCTTGCCATTCTTGTAATCTGATGTGGCCGAGGGTTTGCAGTCAGGTCATTTCACAGACACCACAGCAGAAGGTATCTGACTGCGACACAAGTCTTCACAAAACAGAGAGGAGGAGGTGGCACAGAAATGCATGGAGAAAAAGCAGACACAGCAATTTGCTGTAAGGTGAACAGATCATAACACTATATAGGCTACCATTAGCATGATGAATCAAGGGAAAACTGCAACCAGGGTCTAAATAAAATAAAACAAATGATGATAGTTGAAAAAAAAAGGCTTATTTGAAAGGATTCTTGGTTTCAGATAACAAAATGGGCTACAAAATGTGTCACAACACATGACCTAAATCACAGGAAAGTCTCGGTTCATTTGTCTTCTCCTTTTCTCTCGTTTGTTCTCATGTGGCAGTTTTGTGATGCCATTTACAAATGTCATTGTAACATATAACTTAAACAGACGCACTGTTCACAAAGCCTGGCTAACCAACTTGCTTCAGCTAATGTCACTCACCTCTTGTCAGCCCATACTTGGACAGAATAAGTTACATACACTCAGCAGCCAGTGTTTATGCTAGCTATGACAGAGGAAGTTTGATTGCTGCCCGCCACTTCAAGTCAAGTCTAGTCAGGTTCCTTGTAGTTAGCAATCGGTAGCTAGCGTTAGTTAGCTTGGTTGCTATTCAAATAAGTAAACGCTGGAATTGTAAGCTAATTTGCATTTGCAAACTGGTTCGCGACGTACGTGAACTAACTTACGGCTATATCTTACTAATTTAATGTTACAGGCATATGTTGCCAGACTAGAGACTACCGAAAACAATCGTAAAACAACTTCAGGAGCAATTTCTATCGTACGGCTGTCAACGATGCTCCTGTTTCAGTATATCAACAATTAGTTGCAGCACTTCCTTTTTCCGCTTTTGAGACAAGGTGGGCGTGTTCACAACTATTATATGGACCACTGACCTATAAATAGTGAAATGGCATAGTGAAATTGTTACCGAGTGGATAAAAGCAACACATTTTACATGAGGCTTCTTTAGGACCTACTGAATAATTTGAAAATGTCCTCATAGAGCACAAAATACTTTTGATCTGACACAGGTGAATAGAGTAGCCTAAACATTTTAGCTAATAGATATCACCATGAAACTTGCCCGGTTTTCGATATTAGCCTACACATTTTCTGAAATCTTATGTTTGAATATGCAAATTAGGCATTATCTGTGTAAAAATGCAGTAATTTACATGCAATTCTAGAAACAGATGGATATTGGATAAAGTCAGGTTAAAAAGTATTTGTTTTATGTTAACATATTATAGCCTACAAAGTTTGGTAACACTTCGGGGGTCAAAGGTGAAATTGCTAATGTTTATTTTGACGCTCAGGAGGATTTAGGCTAGCACCCAGTTGTGAAAAAAGGTGTTGAGCGTGTTAGCCCAGTTTTTAATTTTTTTGTGCTATGTGTGGAAGTTTTCAAAATCTCTCTTGGGCTCCCAGGCTAAAATCATAGAAAGTCCTAAAAAAGTCCTAAAATGTGGTGCTTTTATCCACCAGGTAATGGTATTGTTGAATATGTGCACTAAGCCCCACTAAAAAACACTAAACAGCAGGATCATGTATCATTTTTACACCCATATTCACTCTGCCTAAGCCAACAATGTAAAGAAAATAATTGTAAAGAAATACCTTAATGGAGGCCTAGAGGTGGTAGGCTGCAGGCAGTCATGTCTGCTAAAATGTTAATATGTGTTGGGTAATATGTTGGATCCATGTAGGGTACTGTGATAGAACTTTGAAGTCTCTTTCTGAAAACCAAACTTTAACCTCAAGGAAATTGCATAGACAGCAACCTGTCATACCATTATTGTGTGTGTCACATAACGACCTTTGAGCTGCAGCTGTGCAGCCTAATGCTGTTATAATCATACATACCAGCATTGGTTTATTGCCTGGAGTTTAGTAGTAATCTATTTGGTTGTGCTTTTTTCAGACTTGTCAGTGCTGATATGGTGCCTAGCTCTGATCAGGGTGGAAGTGCTGCGGTGTGACTGGAGACGATCGATGGTGGCATGGATGTCAAGTAATCTGAGGCTGGTGACCTGCTTCACAGTCCCTCGGACATCAGCCAGGGTGTCCTCAGGTGGGGTTTCTTAAGGTCCACAGTCCACAGTTACCTGTGCACATAACACTGACATAATTTCAAAGTGAAGCATGCATTTTTAGACTTCTAAAGAATTGGATTAGGAAATCCCAGGGTTTCAGGGATGTTCATATTGCATCTGTTTTCATCTGTTACTAGTGTAAAAAAGTGAAAATAATGTTGAACTGAGAAGAGAGTTTTTGTCATCTAAACCACCTACACTTATAGGAGCATGCAAGTAGGCTATGCTGAACTCAATACATCATACATTCTTGATAAATGCCTTTTAAGGCTGTTTGATTTAGTTTATGTCAGGATTGGTGATTGAAAACAAAATAAAAGTATAACATTAGCTTGCAGGTTCTTGCATAACACTGGATTTTCCCAGTGCAGTGCTTCCTTGTTTTCCTCTTGTTTTCAATCATCTCACATGGACTGGAATGGCTAAGGGTATTCCAGGAAATCAGCAAGTTAAGACAGGCTTTTAACTGAATGCAGATGTCACAAAGCAGCCTTTATTTCTACCATAGCCTATTATGATCTTAGATCAGATTTCTACATGCTTTTAATGCATTACATTTGGTTTCTTCCATCCTTACTACTCACATTTAAAAATAAGCAGTTGTTGCCCATATATAACAAAAAATCAGAAAATAAAGGCAAGATTAATTGCCAACCCATCTAGAATTTAAATGAAATCTGTGTTAATAATGCATCTTAAGTTAAATATGTGTTAGACTTTGTTAGATACTTTTTCTTCATATTAAAAACTAAATTACAATAATGTTTCTTGACTATTATTACTGTATGTGATTTCACTATACAGGAGTTTCCCAGAGCATTGCCCTAATGACTCATGACTCAGGATAAATCATGATTTTAACCCTCTCATTTCTGGTTTAGGGAAATAAAATGTTCAGGGGTAGTTAGGAATAAGTGTTACAGATTTTGACTGATACATCTATTTTTACCTGAAAATAATGCTATAATGTTATAGTGTTATAACATGATATTTGCCTTTCTCATATTTTTTTGTTTTTCATTGCTGTTGTCCAAGAGAAGTTGCACAATGTAGCCTCAACCACACCCACCTCCCTCCCACTCCCCCACCTCTGGCAGAGCCTGTGCATAATCTTGTTTTTTAGTTAAGCAGTATAAAAATGCCGCCCTTCAGTCTTTAAAAGAGTAAAGCAACAGCCTATCTTCAGTCATGTTCTCCTTCAAAACTGGTGTTACATTGGCCGTCCTGGCCATGCTTGTGGTAGCTGTTCATTGTGGAATTGGAGAAGGTATGACTGAATTACTTGATATTTATTTTTCAGTTGCAATTTCAGCTAATTTTTAAATGTGCAAGTATTATAGCAATGCTGCATTGACATACCACTGCATGTAAGACATGCAGGGTATTAATTACATGGGTATTAATTTATGTTGTCCTTTTTAAGGAACAAATTCCTACAACTATGACTTGCACAAGATGTCCGACCTTACGAAGCTGTACAATTCCAAGGTTTATGTGGCTGACAGAATGAGACGACCTTTAAAAGGCACAACCTTCCAAATTGGACTAATCAGCCATTCTGGAGTCAGGTATAACAACAAAAATACAAATGTTTTTTGGGGAAATGTGTTCTAAACAACAATTTGAAGATATACATGAAAGTCTGTTCATCTCATTCAACAGACAAATACTGTATGTCTGTACTGTGTCCTTTCCAGATACAGGTAAATAATATAAAACAATGTTATATGTTGCACTGGTATGTTGTGAGTAAAATAGCCCCTGGCTTTATAGGGTAACTCTGAAGGATGGCACCAAGTGGCTGGTGCACAAGGGGGATGCGTTTGGCATCAGCAGCCAGACTGTTGTGGTCGATGCTCGCCACATGAGCAACACCTGGAAGGTATTTTCACTTATAGTTGTCAGTTGTGCCCCTTTCGTGACTTCCAAAATAGTACCCAAACATTTGGGTAATTTTTTCTTTAAAAAGTGCTCTGTTTTGTTCACAGATTATTGAGACCAAAAATTTCCAAGGCTCCAAGACTGTGTCGGATTTTGTGAAAGCAGGAGGCACTGATTACAGCCTTATTTTTGACAACTGTCATGATGCATCTGGGCGAATGTTCGACCAGTAAAATTTGCTTTGGTTTCAGATTTCAAAGTTTTGGAATAAATCTATTCATGATACAATTACTGACAGTAAGTGTAATTTCCTGTAATATTGGATTTCACCTTGAGAAGTGTAATTTTGCTATTAAAACTGAAAAAAAACAAACATTTTTTTGCTTATTTTTTTTGCTTACAGTAAAGCCTTTCATTTAATATGTTACGTTTAACACTTTTTTTTGCTCTGAACTGTACTCAAACAAAGATTAGTTTACTCAGATCATACAGTGTTCTTTTTCAGAATTGGTAGCAGAAGTATTGGGCTCTGCAAGATTTTATAAATACATGCAATCATCCATACCACTTTCTATCTAATACATTATTGTGGAATTGGACTAATAGTAAAAAGAAATGATGCAAGGAAGGGGTAGGGAGGGGGTAAGAATGAGACATGGTTTCGGGCCTAAGTCTTATACAGTACTGTATGTTTGCCACTGTATGCTCTGAATAATCTGAATAGCAAACATGCAAATGTGTTTGATCGGATTTCCATCTAAAACTGAAAATGTTGGTATTTATGGGGGCCCACAGCAAGAGCTTGCGGTTTGTAGGGTTATGTAAGCATTTGTTAGCAATACATAAACTACTGCAACAACTTGCTGCGTTAGCCTCAAAATGTATTATTATTATTATTATCATTTTCCTCTCTAGTGTTAAATGTTTTGGCTAAATGTTCCAAATGTAAAGCACTTTGAGCTGCATTCTGTGTATGAAAGGTGCTATTGAGTTTGTATGGTTCTTGTAATAGACTGTCACACATTATCATCAAAGTTCTTTTGGATACAGGTGTTTCTGTGTGATGGGATGCTTATCAATATGTCGTATTTTTAAAATGCCATCTAAAGGATTTCAAAGTCCACGCCCAGTGGGCATTAGCTTATTTCTTTTGAACAAAGACAAAAAAGTAGCATGTTAAAGCAACTCTTTGGCGGTGCAACATTCATTTTCATGTTTGGTGACTGTGATACATGACAACACACAATTTCATGAAAAACACATCTTGTACATTTTTTATATTTAATGACAATAATAATAAACTATGTAAATAAATAATAAACTATGACATGCAACACTGGTGAGATTTTCTCACTTTTCTGGAAACACAAACAAAAAAACACAGAAATGCCTGCTAGCTCTGCACATGATTTGAATAAATACATTAATCAACAAAAAATTTTTTCAAAAATGTCACCTATCACAGCATAACCTCATACAGCAAATGTTTTCTTTGTAAGAGATGAACAACTGAGGATAAATGGATAAATGATGGTTTCAGAAATAAAAGCTGATGTAACAAATAGTGGGAATATAGATGTGAATAGCTCTTTTGAAATGCATTGCATAGGTATTATTTACACAATTACACAGAGATCTATTCCTCATGCTCATAGAGCCACCCAAGGCATTATAAAACTGTATATGACACACTTAGTCATATATGGTATGCCTAAGGAAATGTGTTAATCCAAGCCTTTCTCTCATGTTAATTCTCTTGGTTAAAGATTTACAAGCCGAGATGTTTTCAGGGTCATTTAGTAGTTTTAGAAAAGCTGGTCAGGACATAGACTGCCACCCATTCTGATGGCTGGAATAGTTTAGTACAGACCACAGGCCTTCAGGTTTTTGACAACGGTGTCAACAACTGTGTTGAATGCTGAGTCCACATTCTGTGTGTCAACGGCACAGGTCAGGTGGGTGTAG
The DNA here is from genome assembly GCF_018492685.1 of Alosa sapidissima. Lineage (NCBI taxonomy): Eukaryota > Metazoa > Chordata > Actinopteri > Clupeiformes > Clupeidae > Alosa > Alosa sapidissima. The sequence goes on from NC_055960.1 coordinate 17,282,843, forward strand.
ATTTCCTTTTCGCCCTTCTTCAGGTTCAGCTCCTCAAACTGCTTCTTGATGAAGTCAGTTCCCTGCTCATAACTGTCGCCACCTGAGGACATACAATCAGTTTGTTTTTCCTGGCGCAAAAGGTTTCTACTTTAACTTGTAGTAGTCAACCTGCCCAGTGCTGACCTATGTAGGCCTTCAAATAAAAGTATTGTTCAATGTTAAAATACAAACCAGTATAGTTGGGGAAGCAAATGGTAAGGGGAGATGTCTTGATTTTGTTCTTAAAGATGTCTGTCTTGTTGAGGAAGAGCACCATGGTAGTGGTGGCAAAGAACTTGTGGTTGCAGATGCTGTTGAACAGATGAAGGCTCTCGTGTACGCGATTCTAATGGAGACAGGAAAGGGAGGAGTCAACACCAGGAAACATCATCAGGGAAAACATGGTGGCAGTTTATCTGAACTGCACTTATTGACTGATTATTTAATATATTTGATTTTATATTATTTTTTATAAATATAATATAGTATTACTATTATAAGGCTATTTGTATCAGTAGTTGTCATGACAACTCTGGTCATGTTTGATGCTTTGACAGATCATTGGCAGGTGATATAGCACATCTACACAGCCCAAACAAATGCACAGATGCCCAGGCACACAGACTCTCCCTAGTCCCATACACTCACCATCTCGTCATCCTCCACCAGCACCAGGTCATAAGCACTGAGAGCTGAAACAAAGATTATGCAGGACACATCCTCGAAATTCTTGATCCAGCCTTTCCTCTCCTCACGCTTGCCCCCCACATCGAAAAGCCTGTTAGACCACAAGGAGTTAGTACATAGAGAGGCCCCTTGAAGTCACTTTGCCTTCGTGGTGCTATTGACACAGTTCCATGGTTGCGATAGTAGTGGTTTTAATTGTAACACATATGAGAATATGAATAAAATGTTTTTTCTTTCTTAAATAGGATGTTCTAAAAAAACAAAAAACAAAATGTATTAATACAAATGGGCAACCTGCATAAGACCATACCAGACCTGTATAGCCTGCATATGTCACCCACTTACTCACTGTTTACACACAAACAGTTATTTCATGCAATATTTCAGGTTCCACCACTATGCAGAGCAAATAGCTTTGAATATCCACCTAATTTCATTATTGCATTCTCAATTTTTGATTTGAAGATTATGGCGTGCTCTTAATCCACAAAAATGTTTAGACTTCTTAGGTTCAGGTGCTCTTTGGTTCAAGGTAACAATTTGTCCAAAATAAAGGAAGAGAAAAAAGTTTCTCTGGCCAAGGCACTCCTTAATTAAAATATCTTTATTCAAAATGACATGTCCTAAAAAGCGTGGGTCAAAGGACGTGTCATTTTGAATATCGACATTTTAATTAAGGAGTGCCTTGGCCGGAGAAACATTTTTCTCTCCCTTTTTTTGCATTCTCCCTTTATTAAATCTCAAATGAAAAAAAAAAAATACAGGGTTCTTTTTGGCCTCTGTGAGCCTCAGCCTGTAGTTTTGAAAGATTGCCCCCCAGTCACTCACCTGATGAGCAGGTCCTTGTAGTTGAACTGCTCCTCTGAAGTGCCAGTGGTCTCCAACCGAGAGTATAGCACATCCTGTTCAGTGGGTAGGTAATTGGGCTCACAAACTCTCTCCAGGTCATCCATGAAGCTGGCAACAGATGCATAAACATTAGCACATACATCTCTGCACTGTGTTTGCATCTGTGTTCATGTAATCTGGGTAAAATGTTATGTATTTTCACTCTATTTTCTAATAGCACCTGCATTTTATAATAATTGTCCACATTTTGTAATGAAGAGCGTGAATGCAATCTGTAATAAAATATCCCTCATTTTGCAATTAATCATTACATATTGTGGGGGTTATTACAAAATGCAGGCAAAATGCAGGCAATGCAATTATGTAGCACAATATGTAATAACCAAAACATGTATCTTCTTATTAATAAAAGTGTTACAGATTATTAAAAAAATGTTTGTTTTATGCATTTTATCATGAATGATCATAATAAATGGATATGCATTTTAAAATCAGTTCAGTATATGAGTGTTTTTCATTAGTCAAAAATACATCAACTGGAGGAAGCTGTGGCACAACATTCCAAGTTCCTATGTGGAGCCGGGTTTAATTCCAACCTGCGGCCATATCCTGATCCACTCTCTCCCATTTGCTTCCAATCAATCTCTCCTGCAAAAGATTTAAAGCCCAGAGTTTTGAAAACTCTCACTTGTGCAGTCCAGCTGGAGGTGATCAACCACAGACTTGTGTCCAAGGATTCCAACCCAAGGATCCCCTCTCTGGATCCACAGCCACCATGAGGGCTTTTCAGCAGAATCCATAATGGACTTAAAAGACCTTAAACACCCCAGGCTCATCACTTAGGACGTGCCCAACTATCACTAGGAGGTGTTCTCTAAAACTCTGCTCTTTGAGCCTTTATTGTATATGGAGAGGAGAGATTGACATGAAGCAAATTGGAGGGAGGGATTGGCATGGATGAGGACATGACTGCAGGTTGGAATTAAACCCAGATCCCCGTGGGCATTTGGAGTCCTGCACCACAGCTCCCCCTAGTTGATGTGTTGTTGACCCATGCAATACTCTGTTGACCCATGCAATATACTGAACTGATCACATCTTTTCAAATGGATATTAAGTAATTTTGGTTAAAAATAATCTGCAACAATAGATTGTAAAATAGATTATAAACTAGATGTACGTGTATGCTTGTATATGCGTGCCTTTACGTGTGTGTGTGTGTGTGTGTGTGTGTGTGTGTGTGTGTGTGTGTGTGTGTGTGTGCGCGTGCATGTGTGCCTGTGTGTGCGTGCATGTGAGTGTGTGTGTGCCTGTGTGTGTGTTTGTGTGTGTGCATGTGTGTGTGCGTAGTACGGAGCCCTGGGAGAGCTCACTTTAAGTGATATTTTTTCTGGTTATGATCATTTGTGAGCACGTTTTCTTTAATTGAGCCCTGAAATTAATAAAATGTGAGCACGTTTTCTTTTAATTGAGCCCTCGAATGAATAAAACGTGACCCCGTTGTAGGCCTAAATTGAGCTCTCGAAATATGTATTTCGTGCTTTAGTAATTTCCGACATTTTCTCACCGCTCGCTGTGCTGTACGGAGTCCTAGAGGTGTCATCGCAAAATGTTTTGCATGTTGAGAGAATGTGCGTGTGTTTATGTGTGTGTGTGTGTGTGTGTGTCTGTGCATGTGGATGTGTGTGTGTGCATGCGTGTGTGTCTGTGCGTGTGGCTGTGAGTGTGTGTGCTTGTGTGTGTGTGTGTGTGTGTGTGTGTATGCACGCATGTGTGTGTGTGCGTGTGTGTGTGTGTGTGTGTGTGTGTTTGTGATAGAGAAAGTGTGTGTGAGACAGTCCTGCCTTGTGGCTCCTCTCATCATCATCCTCTACCAGTAATCCTTCGCTCAACACCACCATCTACAGGCCGATGGGTGTAAAGTCACTAAATGTACATATAAATTCATTTATTTTATGAAAATGATGAAATTCCATGAAACTTGGCATACCCCCAGAGGATGTCAGGTTAATCAAACACATGAAATTTGGTGCAGTTCACAACATCTCAACTGAAGATAGGGGCGATTAAGCAAGTGCCAGCAAGTGCAGTTCGAAACTGAAAAAAAGTATTTTTGCTGCCTTCTAAGATATCTTAAAGTTACTCAAATAACGGTCATTTTTGAAGGCAGCATCAATGCATCCTTCATGCTCCCTACTACCCATAATCCTCTGTGGCAACATACAAATCATATATTGCAATATTATCACATAATGAGGTATAGTGTGTCCACAGATACTTACTAAGATGTAGGGTCGTTTATATCATACATATTGGCACGCTCAAAGCAGGCCTTGATTCCTGCGTCTGCCCACACTGATTTAATGAGGGCAGCCAAATCTGCGGACATTGTTCCCTCCTCTGTCGACCCTGCCATGGTCACCAACTTCTTAGAATCAGCCTGCAGAATAATCATAGCAAAAGCACAAAACATTGAACATCTTTACCAGAAGGCATGTGGGTAATTAGGTTAGTCAAATCTTTTTGAAGACCCACTAAACATAATTTTAGAATCTTTGCAGGAATGAGTAATTTAAATCATATATTTCTTTTATTTGGGGGCTTTTCTTTTCTTTCTGATAGGACAGTGAAGAGTGACAGGAAGCGAATGGGAGAGAGAGATGGGGTGGGATGGGGAAATAACCGTCGCTTGGATTCGAACCCGGGTCCCTGTGGGCATTTGGACCAGTATGTGGTACAAACACTGCAGCCACTTGAGCCACAGCTTCCCAAATCAAATCATATAGTTGTATTTTATTTGTAAGGCCACAAGTTCAACAAGGGCAGCTGTGTTAGCGCTTCGGACTTGTAACCGGAGGGTTGCCGGTTCGAACCCCGACCAGTAGGCACGGCTGAAGTGCCCTTGAGCACTTAACCCCTCACTGCTCCCCGAGCGCTGCTGTTGTTGCAGGCAGCTCACTGCTGTGTGCTTCACCTCTCTGTGTGTTCACTGTGTGCTGAGTGTGTTTCACTAATTCACGGATTGGGATAAATGCAGAGACCAAATTTCCCTCACGGGATCAAAAGAGTATATACAGTATACATACATTGTACATATACATACATACATACATACATACAAGTTCACCAAACCAGGAAACTATAAATGCAATAGTCTATGTTGCCGTGTTGAATCAACTATGTGACATGCTGAGTCTCTGATGATTAGACCTTCTGCTATCTGGAAAGGATCCTTGAAATCTCTTCCTGATTCCTGGTTACACTTCTAGTATATTTCTTTACATGTTCTGAAATACCTACTGTAGAGCACATGTCTTTATAGCCAAAATAAGGAGAAGTGTGTGTGTGTGTGTGTGTGTGTGTGTGTGTGTGTGTGTGTGCCTTCATGAAGTCATCTTCCCATATGCATGTGTGTGCCTCTGGTTCTGTTTGGCTATTGTCATCCTGGACATACAGCTGTGTTAGCCCAGTGCAGTGTGGATGAGACTGACCTCTCCGGAGGGTGATGCGAACTTGATCTCCAGAGCGCCCATGTTCTGAATGACCGTCAGAGAAAACTGAAGGATGTTGCTGTAGATGGTGGGTCTATAGTCCAGCCTTTCCTCGTCAGTGTAGGCGCCAAGGTGTAGTATTCTGAAACAAAACCATGGCAAGTAAAACTTGAGGCCAAATAAGTAATGGTCTTTATCCGGTATGTTTAGAGTACATTACAATGACTGCATGAGTTTTCAGTTGACTCACTTCATCTGCTTAGCCAAGGTGGTCTTGCCTGCCTCATTGGCACCTGTGGGAACACACACATGGTGCACTTACTGTACAGTTGGTAGCATAATTGACAGAGCTTACTGCCTGCCACGTTCTCAGGTGACACTGAGCATTTGAGGTGGCTGCTCATCCTAAGCCATTACATAATCATTTTGCAGTGCCCTGAGTCAAATAAAGTAGTTAGCAAAAGGGAGCTGACAATTTGTGGGTTAGCACCTTTTTAGTTGGCAAGACAGTAGAGGAGCTTCGTGAGAGTGTGCCATATTGGCCTCAGACTTGCTGGGTGTTTCACATAGGTAGATTACTGAGATAATTGGATCACTGCTCAGCTTGAAACCTGAAATGGCACTCTCATTAGAAACCCACACACTAGAGTATTTCCTGCTGTGTACACGGACACAGACACAGGTCCAGTGCAGTGGTCAGTCATAATGGACTGCTAAAAGTTCACACATAAAATGCCTTTATAATATTCTCATTTACATTTTGCTGTGTGCTCTTCTCACTGTACCTGTCAACAAGATTACTGAGGACATGTTTCCAGGAAAAAAAGAGAGCCCATAATTATCTCTGAGTTTCTGTATAGCAGGTTACAATAAGAGGCTTATTATATAATGGGTTTACAGTGATCCCTATAGGCTACAAGCAGGCTAAACCCTGCAAGGGAGCCATGCTCCAACCTGGCGTTGATCTGAACTGGCACTTGAGATGATCTATTGATAATATTACGCATTGTTGTGTCACTTGGACTGGAAGTCAGGCAAGTGGAGAAGCAGGAGCGCTCAACTACCAAAAACACAACAACTTCGGGTTCCAGTTAATAAGCATTTTCTTATAATGCTATTTTATTGGACCATATCCGCTAACACAAACACGTTTTGGCATAAGCCATCATCATTGTGTGTTGACAGGCACCCATCTGTTGTGGAGGGGTCTGCAGTGTGGAGTTGGGTGAACCCACAGAGACTCGGTAGTAATACTCTCCTGTTAGTAACCTGTAACCTCTGTGTCAGAGGTGCAATCTCCTCTGCTCTCTCACTAACTACAGGAAATTATTGGGGCAGCTTAGCAAGCTGTCTACTCTCCAGACTGCCGAAAAGGATTGGAGATTACTTTCCGAAATAAGAAACATCACAGGATCAATTAAAGGATTTAGATTGGATAGTAAACTGCTAGAGTATAATTTCAGATTTCACCCTTATCTGCGCTCTCTATTTTGTAGACAACTTTTTTTCATCTGTCTTCATAAGATGTTGTGGTTATTGTTGAGGTAAGAGTTGTTTATAAAACATGAGCTATTGTTCATATGCAAAATGAAACATAATTGTTATATTCTAGTTGACATTTGAATGATACAAACTGAGAGAGACACTGGACCTTTGGTTCTTTATCTCAGTTGTTGGTGACTCATCAAGTTAATTTGATCACTTCATGTGTTATCAAAAAGAAATATAAATACAACAATGTATAGTGTAACTAAACATAAACAAAGATATCCATGCAAATGAAATCATTCCATGCAAATTAAATCTCTCTCCAAAAAGAAATTAAATGCTGGTGGATGTATGCCATCTTTGCTGTTTATATGCAGAGTACTGCATATAAACAGTATCTATTGATTTGTTTATTTGTTTATGATGGCTCTATTAAAAGCACACTCTCAGTGTATGTGTCCTCTGTGTGTCCTTCTTATAAGCTTTAAATGCACATGCATCCATGTATACATTACCTTAACTCAGATGTGAAAAGACATTTCAAGCCTTTTGCAGTACAGTATTGCAGTCATAGTCATGCATACAATATAATTAGTTGTAATTGATATGTGATTACAAAGGCACTATTCAATTATTTATGTCCTCCCTAATACCCCCAAATCTCCCAATACCATTGAGTATCTTTCTTTTACAACATTAACAATGTCTTCACAGATGAACACTCGTTATATTGTGCCTTGCACTATCCAAAGTAAGTCTATAGCTCAAGAGATCAGATGACTGGCTCACACACTAAAATAGAGCTGATCACCAAACGCTATTCAACTCACTGCATCACAACATCTTTTTGTAGAAACATTCCATTCTGACCTCCCTCAATCCATTACACCAGTCAGGTTGCCTATAAGTATATACTCTTTTGATCCCGTGAGGGAACCTATAAACATTAGGAAAACACTAGTGTAAGTTTCAAAAACCCAAATTCTCAAGGCATTAGGTAAATATTTTTATATTTTAGACCAGATGTGGCTTCTTACCCAGCAGCAGAAATTTTAGAGTCTTAGGTTCAGCCATGGTTTACTCTTTAGAGTCCCTCTTTCTGTCTTCTGTTTCTGTCAGCTGTCCTCTGTGACTGTCACTGCTTGGCCCAAGCAGAAATCTCAGTAAGTCCCGGTAACAAGGGGGGAAGCTGTTATCCTAAAGGTGAGCGTAGGTGGAAGTGGGAGGGATCACATCAGATCTGTGACACGATGGTTTGAGCTGAGAGAAAGAGGTGCATGCAGGTAAACACTACTCCATAATAACCTCTGACGCACGGACCAATTCCCTCCCACACAGCATTGATGTCTATTCATGAAACTCTGACGTTTGTCAGGAGATTGCAATCCACCAATGTGCATCTTTTTACTGCTGTTGGCCTGTCTATCAATTCTATCCTTTTTGTTCTATCAATGCATGCCTATTGCCTACATATATGACTGGCAACATGGGGGAGGGACAACCAGAATAACATCCTGTAAGGTGTCCCGATATACAGAATTTATTAACTTGGTGGAGAAAACTCTTTTCGCATCGGGGAGGTCTTTGTGTCTGTCTTCTCCATTATTTCTGCATACCTTGGCTGATGTTATCCCTTGCATAAATCCTCACGTCAAATCCATTAACTTTTAATACTGTCCTGTAGTGAGAATGAACATCAGCTATTAAGTACTCAGGTCAAAGGTCATTGGGGTCCATGTCCTAATGTTATCCCTCAGTGTCTTATCTGTATTGTTTTCACATTTTAGTCTTGTAGCACTTGACACACCTGACAATTCAAGCTCCTGAAGTTAGTTACTTTAGTTTTCAACAGACAAAGAAATTAGGTTTACAACCCATGTTGACCATTTTGGCTCCCTCAGTTGAGTTTTCTTTTCATTTTTTCCAACTTCAGATATGTCCAGAAGGGATTGTAAAAGAGGAAAAGTCGGATCTAACACAATGGTCACAACGTGGCATACTACTGCAAGAAAAAGGAAAAATGGGTTTACATTTTATGCTGTCCTTCCAAAAGGGTAATGAAATTAATATTTTTATGGACAAATCGCTACTTAGGTCAACTTTAGAGCTGATATAGGGAATTGTCCAAGGGATATCATCGGGCACCCTCCCTATTTCTTATGGGGTAACCCCTAGGCAACAAGAAACAGCAAAGGAAAAAAAAACTTTAACCGCCAAAACCAGGTTCACCAAGATTCTGACCTTTGGCTGCCAGACTATGATAAGCATAGCTTATTGTCATGTTTATAGGAAGTATATTTAATTAATTTTTGGCTTATTAGAGAAAAAATGACAGATTTTACAGTATTGATGACAGTATTTAAGTATTTGAAATACTCTACATACAATCCCTTACAATTCCCAAAGTATTTTGCTACAAACTAGATTTATTACAATCCTGCAAAATACAAATTAGAAAATATGTTAAAGTAATTAAATACATATTTAAAATACATATAATTAAAGTACTGCCAATGTCTGCTGTAAAACAAAAGTCCATCATGTCTGAATGACTACCGCCCAGTAGCCCTGACGTCTACAGTGATGAAGTGTTTTGAGAAGCTTGTGAAAAACATTATCTGCTCATCCCTCCCTGCCTCCTTCGACCCCCTCCAATTTTCTTACAGAGCCAACAGGTCTACAGAGGATGCCATCTCAAACCTCATGCACACCACCTTAACTCACCTGGAGGAGGGGAATGGGAATTATGTGAGGATGCTGTTCATTGACTTTAGTTCAGCATTCAACACGATAGTACCTCTCACCTTGGTCACAAAGATGAAGGCCTTAGGACTGAACACCACCCTGTGTCACTGGATATTTGACTTCCTCACCAACCATTCACAAGTGGTTAGAGTGGGGGGTCTGACATCTGACTCATTAACCATCAGCACTGGTGCTCCCCAAGGCTGTGTTTTGAGTCCACTGCTGTACAACATCTACACACATGACTGCAAAGCCAACAGTAGTCATACCTCCATCATCAAGTTTGCAGATGACACAGTGATCTTGGGCCTGATTAGTAACAACAATGAACAGTTCTACTTGGATCAGGTTGATGAGGTGGCACAGTGGTGTCAATCTAACAGCTTGGCACTGAATATCAATAAAACCAAGGAAATGGTAGTGGATTACAGAAGGCAGCAGCAGAACTACAGTTACACCCCACTAATGATCAGCGGGCAACCTGTAGAGAGAGTCACAAGTTTTAAATACCTTGGTGTCCACATTACTGAAGACTTAACATGGACTGTTAACACTCAATATGTTCTGAAGAAGTCCAGACAACGACTCTACTTCCTTCGTCAGCTAAGGAAATTCAAAGTTTCTACATCCATCATGAAGGCCTTCTACACTTCAGCGGTTGAGAGTGTTCTAACTGGTAGCATCATCACCTGGTATGGGAACTCCACAGTTAGAGATTGTAGTACTCTGCAGAGAGTAGTGCGCTCAGCTGAACGTACTATAAGAACTCAACTCCCTGCTCTACAAGATATCTATTCCAGAAGAGTACTCCTAAGAGCCCAAAAGATTCTGAAGGACTCTTCTCATCCTAACAATGGATTATTCCTACCGCTGAAATCAAGAAGACGCCTATGTAGTCACAAAGCCAGAACTGAGAGACTCAGGAGAAGTTTTTATCCCCAGGCCAACCAAACTCTGAACTCACACTATACTGATTTTGCACACATTCACTCCTCAGCACTCTCAAACATTTCCCAACTCTGAACTCACACTATACTGACTTTGCACTCATTCACTCCTCAGCACTCATGACCCCCCCTCACACACACACACACACCCACACACACCTACAAGACTTTTAGCACTTTTACATCCCTCTCCCTATGCTACAGACCTTTTATTTATTTTCTTATTTCATCACACGTCAAAACACACACACACACACACATATCTGACTTTCTCCAACTTTTGCACACTTTTTATTTATTATTTTTGATTTCTCCTCCATCTACCCATGTCCTTGATTGCCTAGCCTTTCTGCCCCCCTTTAAGTCCCTGCCCCCCCCCCCCCCCCTACATACACAGCACATTATTTCATCAGGAAGCTTCTCCAACACACATCCCCAACATACTTACAGCACACTGCTTAATCTACTAAACCCCTCTTCTACTGCAGTTTTTACCCCCCCCCCCCCCCCCCCATTAATGCACAAATAGGCTGACACCAGACATAATTTCACTGCATTTCTTACTTCCAGTAACTATATGCATGTGACAATAAACTTCCTTGTATCCTTGTATCCTTGCTGGCTGAAAGGTAGGTTACTTCTCACTGAGGTCACCAGCAGGATATACAGGGAAATTAAAACTAAGAATATAATAATTATCCAACTTACGTTCCCATTCTTTATTGTATTTACTTGTGATTAATCAGATTTTAGCGTGCACAATAGAATACATTTCATGCTCATAATAATATTATGATGAAAATGGATAAAAATGCAATTAAGTTATGAAACGAGACATTGCCAGAATAGTTTGCAATTATCTTTGTCTAAGTGTAGGCTATCTTTGATTAGGCCTATGAGGTAAAAGCAGAGAAAGGAAAATGTGGTTTAGTCTATGCTGTGTCAAAATCTAAGCCTATATGTTATAGCCTACACATTTCCTCACTATATCCGACCTCTTTCTCATCTTTAAACGTCTTCTTAAGTGACACTTCAAAACACTATGGAGGCAGCACACACAGTGGGGCACTCACAAGTAGCAAAGAACAGGCATGATGAGGTCAGTATGTCCCATTGGACGTAGTTGAAAGCTCCTGGAGTAGGTTAATAGCATGAATATATTGCATAATATTTGGACGTCAAGGCACTACATGAGATTAAACACAGTTAAGGTGGGGTTCCTCAACACTTATCTTTGACTGACAGCAACAAAGGCAAGGGAATCCCATAATCTGAACTGACGTAGGAACTAGCCTACATCTTAAAGAGCTTTCCTAGGCCATCAGCTGGGTTTCCATCCAACTTTATGATGCACATTTTAAATCAAATGGCCTGCTGTCACCACCACTAGGCTACCCAATATTACTTTGGGGATAGGCCTAGTTTAGTGTCTCGTTTTGGTTGATTTAGACCTGTTGAGTTAACATTATTATGGACTAGGCTACTTTAATAACATCACTGATGTATTTCAACAACACCCTGCTCTTAAACATATCACAACACTGTCAACACTGATAATCATCAACCTTCAATGCATGCAATTTTTACATCAGTTGTGTAATTCAACAGATAGGCCTATAGCAGAGAGGGAGTTTTTCCCAATATGCAACCTATTTCCTAATATAGGTCTGTGTCGGTTGTTGTTGTTCCATTCTGTTTTCCAAGCCTTAGAAGAAATGTTCAAGGGACTTTCTGTTAAAAAAGTACAGAAGTACGGAAGCGTATTGCTGCCACACTAAAATAAATAAAAAGGCTCAGTATTATGTAATTACGTGAAACGTTTCTTGTTATAACAATATCTTTTTCATGTTTTAACAACATATGTATCACGTTATTACATGAAATTATCCCGCTATTTCATGATAGCCTACCATGTTATTTCAAGATATGATATTTTTAAGTTTTTACAAGATATATATCACGTTATTACATGAAATTATCACGTTATTCAAGATAATGAAACTAAACGAAACGAGAGGCAAGAATAGGATATGCTCGTTTACATGACTCAATCAAATTCTATTTTAAGCTCGGTTTAAGACATTCTCATTATTGAACACGGTGGATGATATTGTTATAGGCCTATAGCCTATTATATGCGAACACCCAAGCATTGACCAGAATATTCTGCACCTGTGTGCAGTAGGCTAGCCTAGCGAAGTGGCAATCAGGAGAGTCGGGAGGATTCCTGGTGGGGTCAGCCTGATTAAGTGTGATCTCAAAAAGCGCATGCTATTGCTGTTTGAATATTTTCTTTGCTGTGCTCTCCAGCAGCCTGCATTGTGCGACTGCAGCGCTTCACTACTCAGTCCCCGTGTCCCTTCCCCACAGCCTTAGAAATGACAGCGCTGACCTGACATGCAGGCTACCGAGCCAGAGCGCTCTATACATTCACCCACATTACGTGAAGATTTGCATATTTATCAAAGCCCTTTCTCCCTCTTGCGCCAAGTTATCGAAAGTTTTTTTTATTGTGTTGATAATAAGATAAAGCAGAACTATCAGGCTGTGCTATCCTGCACAGAACCTCTCTATCGGCCTTCTTTTCAGCGGCTCTCTGCCGATACACACACATCCCTCTTCGCTGCTCCTCAGTCAGCTGGGAATTGACCACGTAGCCTACACACACATACAGCCTACACACATGCACAAAAACACTCATCAAGCAGCACTGTGTAGGCCTAATAGCAGTCAGGGTGCAAGTTCAGACACGATTATCATTTATGCCAGCCATGAGCTCTCGTGGCCTTGATTCGTTTAGTTTCGTTATTTTGAAATAACGTGATATTTTCATGTAAAAACGTGATAAATATCTTGTAAAAACGTGAAAAAATCATATCTTGAAATAACATGATAATTTCATGGAAATAACGTGATAAATATCTTGTTAAGACATGAAAAATATATTGTTATAACAAGAAACTTTCCACGTAATTACATAATACTGAGCCTTTTTATTTATTTTAGTGTGGCAGCAATACGCTTCCGTAAAAAAGTAAAAAATAAAACCAACAAAAACACACACACACACACACATACACACACACACAATTGTTTTTACCTTCATGGCTGCGCTGAATTTACGCATATTAGACTACTGCGTACGCTGATATGTAAATCATAGATTCCTCTTTTTCGCGGCGAGTTGAGAGGCCCAGTAGCCTCTCGGAAGTGTTTAGATTAGTGATCTTGGACACATAGAAAAGTTGCATCTAGTAATTGACGTAAAAAGACGTGGGCTACAAAAGTAAAGGCCATAACATTCTCGTTCATCAGAATTACGGACACTTACATGAAGTAAGCCACGACACTGATGTTAACTGCTAATAAAACTAGTAGACAGTAGTCGTTACCCTCTACCAGTTAACTTTCTAAAAGTTATTTACCGTTATATTAGCTGCGTTACGTTATCCATTTTTGTTGCTCACTCAAGCAGTTTCAGATCCTTTGACGAGTGGCTGTCATCATTTGAACAATGGCAGGTGGGTACATTTTGGCAAACGGTTTGAAGTTTACTATAACTTTCCAATATGAATGAATTAATAGTGACGTTTGTTATAGAAGGCAAAGGACAAATTTAACTTATTCAACAAAACGTAAGCAGACAGCAAAGTAATGAAAACGTTAGTCGTACGTTAGCCAAAGTTAGCAAAGTTTTACTTCAAAGTTGTTGACATCCTTGTCAAAGATGTCGGTGCGAATTTCATAAGCAGTAGGCCTAATCATAACGTGACTAACATTAACCAGCTATGCATTATTGGCCTGTTGGTTTGATGTTAAAAGCTTTTCGGTGAAGATGCGACAGCGAATCTGTCTTCTTACATTTTAAGTTAACATTGCAGTAGCCTATCACTGCAATTTCTTTAATCTAAGCCAACTATGAAATACATTTTAAAACGTAGGCTATCTGAAGTATAAGTGTATTTGATTTCCGTCTTTGCGAGTTTAGAATAGCTGCCAGTATTTAAATACATCGCCTACGGTTTTTTTTTTTAATAGGCCAACAACACAGGTGCTTACATTGTAGGTGCTGACGTGACACACGCACAGGTCACAGATAGTGTTGTGTGAGAGTGAGTTCCAAAAAATGTGAGAGTGAGTTCCAAAAAATGTGAAAACTGTGTCAAATTCACTGGAATGCTGTTGCAAGCTCACATTTAGTATCAGATCATTTTTTGGAAGTATTCCAGAACGTCTGGGGCTCTCACAAGGTAGGGTTGTACTTTGCTCCTTGTTCATCAACTATCTGTTGAACATAAGTTCAGTGAGATGGCGGGAAAAAGGAAGTGGGGATGGTATCAGCCATTGAAATGGATAGGTGTGGTTATCTGTCACTTTTCCCATGCCTGAAAAAGACAAATTGCTGCTATTTGAAATGTGTCTTCACAGCCACTAGATGGTGCTCACCATTCACCACGCAACAACTCCCAGTGATGATGGCCGATAATGTTTGTTCACAAAGCTGGTTATTAATTATCCCTCTTAGTCCTTGAGCCAGTCCCCCTAATTTTTGGTCAATCGGTACCATTCAAAGGGAATACATCTCATAGTGATTTTTGACAAGGTAGCCTATACCACACTAGAATTAAAAAAATATGTGATAGCATTGCATTTGGTGTAGCTTTATGTGCAGGTCCATTGTATGTCTATGGAGGGATATCTTACAGTGAATAGGCTAAAAACTTTTACTAATATGCAAATACAGAAACAACACTGGATAAAGTCAGGTTCAAAATTCATCTTTTAGTTTTTTATTTTGCACATATGAATTTGAATTTCCCCTTAGGGATCAATAAAGTATCTATCTATCTATCTATCTATCTATCTATCTATAATTTGTAATCTATAGTATGGAAAGTAAAGGAAAAAAATAATTTTGAAAATAACTTTACTCAATGTTCAGATTTCTCTACTTGAAATGTATTAAAATTATTGCATATGTCATTAGATAATGGCTCATTTACATACTTAGACATAATATTTCTGAGAACGTCTAATACAAAATAGTATTGTAAATGTAAATAATCAGCTGTGTTGTGGTTAGAAAATAGAATCTGACCAGCCATTTTATATGATGTCTTTCTGCTTGTGTCTTCCTGTCACCCTTCTCAACCACTAAAAGAGCTCTCCACTCTCCAGCGCTTTTGGTGCCAAAGGTTACACAAAGCCACTTGTAACTGTTTACACCTCACAGGGCATGGTCTTACATATACATTTATTCATTTAGCAGACACTTTATCCAAAGTGACTTACAAAATGAGGATTAACAAGCTGTAATGCAAAGGCGACCTAAGGGTAGCGATAACTACTACTTTATTAAACTTTTAGACTACCAGAGGATTAGAGTGCAGAAGTTTAAGTACTTAATGTGTAATCAAAGGAGATAGTGGTAGAACGAGTAGGAGGTAGAAGAAAGGAAGTGCATGGTAAGTGCATGGAAGGTGTGTTGTTTTGTTAGGAGAGTGGTAGGAGAGGTACTCTTGGAAGAGTTGGGTCTTCAAGGGCTTCTTGTTGATAGAGAGGGACCTGCTCTGGAAACCCTTGATAGCAGTGTCAGACAATGTTCCTTGGAAGAAAGCAGCAGGGGTAACATAAACCTTTATGAGAGCAATTAAGTAGGTGTGAGCAGACCCAGCACTTTGTTGGCAAGTGATTTAATGAGACTACTGATAACAGCCACTTTGTCAGTGAAGAATGAAGCAAAAGTGTCAGCTGTGAGGCTGGTAACTGGAGGAGTAGGTAGAGGGTTGAGGTGGAAAATAGTTTCTGAGTGTCAGCCGCACTGTGGTCCACATAAACACACTTTAAAAGAACACAATCTGGCAGATATCCAGGATGGCTTTAGAGGCTTCCGGAGTCTTCCACGCAAGGGGTTACATGGTTATTGACTCTGACTCTGCCCACTCCTCCCCTGCCATGTTAGTGCTTCCACCCCCACCCCACCCCTTGTCTTCTCTGTATTTGTCATCTCATGCCCAGTACCATGAATGGTCGTGCCTAATTAGCCAAGGTAAGTACTTGGCCCCTGCCTCATTTGTAATGGCGCTTGGGTCTCCTCTCCGCTGATGATTTGTGACAGTGGTGACAGTCTGCTGACATGGGATATCAGAGCATTGCACTGGGGCAGGGGGGTGGGGCTGGTGGGTGGGGTGGACATGCAAGCGCGGGAGAGGCTCTCCACTGCTGAGTGACTGTGCCTTTCACTGTGGTGGTGCTCTACATCTCCTCTTTATTTTTAAACCGGAATGTCAGGCATGGAGCGTGACAGCGAGCTCATGCCAGTCTGCCCCACTCCACTCTGCCCGCCTTATTCTCTCTCTCTCTCTCTCTGACTTTGTCTCTCACTCTCTCTCTCTCTCTCTCTCGCTCTCAGGGGAGATTTTCCAGGAAAGCAGATTGTGCACTAGGCTAGTCTGCTTAAGTCGGTAACGCTGCTCACTGCAAAGCTTTGTTCCTCCACAAAGACGTTCCAGCTTTATCTCCTGACACGGCGCGTCTTCTGCCTCCTTTTGCTTTGTGTTCCATTTGCTCACATTTTCCACTCTGGTTCTGGTTCAGGCAAGCGCTCCTTTCTCCTTGGCGTGTTTTTTTTTCGTGTGCGTGTATTGATTCCACCCCCTGGATTAGCTGTGACCTGCTGGTGACTTGAGTCTCTCTGTTGCTGTTATGGCTGCCGGGGTTGTGGGCTGCCCTGGGGGCTGTTAGCCAGCAGCTGCTCCTCTCTCCCCCAGCTGAAGGCTACTCTTTCCCCCAAAGTGGTCATGCTGCCCTCGGCCTCTGTCAGCGCCATCCACCTTGCCCCACGGCAGCTTGGGTCGTTGTTGCTGTGGCAACCAGGGAGGCTGGCTCGTGGGGCGTCCGGGGGAATCCGTGGGCTGTCCTGCCCCCCACTCCCGCCTCCTCTCCACTCCTCCTCCACCTCCACCTCCTCCTCCTCCTCCTCAGCCTGTCCAATGCTTGAGCTGATGACGATGAAGGCAGGGAGGAGGAGTCAGCAATGTGGAGGCTCCTCTACAGAAGTGCATCAGCAACAGCAGCAGCACCAGAAGCACACACATCATCATCATCATCATCGGCAGCAGCAGCAGTGGCCTGGCCTTTTCCGCTGCAATAAGAGTCCCCCTGGGCACCGACTTGGTCTCAGCCTCCTCAGCAGCCTGTGCGTTAGCTCCGCTCCTCCTCCTCGTCCCCCTCTTCCTCCTCCTCTTTTTCCTCCTCCCCTCTGCCCATCCCTGTGCCGCTCGTTCTGCAGCAGTGGCTCTCTAGGCGCCGGCCGGCACAGTACCAGCGGGAACATGTCTGCCTCCGGGAGCGACTCCCCGGCCTCGGGGAAGAGCAAGACCAAATCGCCCGTCCGCAAGCGGGGCAGCTTACAGAGCAACACCAGCCCCGGTGAGTGAGAGTGAGAGAGAGAGAGAGATGGACGGACCAGCATGGGATGGTGGGAGAGAGAGGCAGATAGAGAGTGTGTGAGAGAGAGAAAGAGAGAGAGAGTGAGTGGGAGAGGCAGAGCATCCCGCGGCTGGAGGACGGGTAGAGGAGAGAGAGAGAGAGAGATGGACGGACCAGCATGGGATGGTGGGACAGAGAGGCAGATAGAGAGTGTGTGAAAGAGAGAGAGAAAGAGAGAGAGTGAGTGGGAGAGGCAGAGCATCCCACGGCTGGAGGACGGGTGAAGGAGAGAGTGGTAGCGGAGCAGATCCCTGATGAAAGCAGATGCTGGTGCAGTAGTGTGGGGAGGGAGCTTGATGTCGGCAGAGGGAAACTCTGGCTTAGATTGGTAGAGCTGCGTTGGCAGGAGTCCTGTGTTTGTGTACTGCTTTTGTACCCCTGAAGTTTCTCTAGAAATGTCCTACGCCACGGAAAGTTTTCTTTTCTGCCTAGAGCAAAATGCTGTACTAGTTTAACTTAGGACCACATTGTCATAATGGTCCTATGCCCTATTTATTAACACAGGTCTTTGCTAGTTAAGTCACAAGCACTGTTAATCCATAATACGTCTTAAGTCCATATATTTCATTTTATTGATGAGTCAGGGAGAAGGACATCGTGTACTTGTGTGTTGCCTCTGTGAGGTCCAGTCTGAGCTGCTATTGGTGCGTGGTGGTGGGTGGATACTCTGGCGTGGGCTGGTGTGAGCTTGGAGGAGAAAGTGGAGGTGCTGGCTAAAGATGCTCTGAAGTATTAATCATCAAAGGGAATGTGTCATTGGGGCTCCCTGCCAAGGCAGGGCAATCACAACCACTAATAAGGGTTGTTTAAATGCCACACAAACATTATGGGGTAGTAATCCCATTTGTGTTTTGATCTGTTTTATATTGTATAAGGAAACTTTAAAAAAGAAATATATTACATTATTATTTTTTATATTGTTATATCAGATACCTTACTGTTGCTATCCATGGACGGTTTATAAGGTCTAAATTCAGAAATATTTCAGTTCAGTTTTTCAGTTTTTCCTGGAAATTGAACAAACCAGCTGGTGACTACCCATCCATCCATCATCCAGCCAATGGTGTATATCTACAGTAAATAAGATTAAATACATTTTAATAGCAAAAAAATAAATAGCCAAATGTCACGTCTCTCTTCAAAATGTTGTACTGAGAGACACAGTCATGGCTCAGTTTTCTTATGCTTTACGTTGGCATTTAAACATGCATTACAAACACCATATAAATGTATCAGACTCAGAGCACATGACGATGGGTTAAACCAACCATGTAACAGTGAGCTGTCCTTGCAAATGATGGCTCTCGCTGAAACCCGATCAGTCCTTCCATTGAGTCTGGTCTCCGGAGGAGGGCCAAGTTTCATCTAAAAGTACCTCTGGCCAGCCTGTGGCAGAGGCTCGTTTCTCATCTCGAGTATCTTTTAATGGTGAGGACAGGTCATGAGCTGCAATACTGCAGGCTTCTAGTCTCCAGTAAACAGAGAGAAAAAAAAATCCAAACAAAACCCAAAACAAGTCACAGTCAAGACTATTCGGATCACCACAAACAGGGTGCCATCTAAGCTCTGCACTCTCAAGTGTTCTAGAACAGAGCTGAGAACAAGCCGAGGCTGCAGTGTCAGGCCTCAAAGCTCACATTTAGACACCTCGAGTAAACATTCTGCTACTGCCATGGAGTGCGAATACACTAGAGCATCAGTTTGAACAGGCTCAAACTGTGTGAAACACGTTGACGTAGTTGACGTAGAGAAACTGTCTGCTCTACATGGAGAAAAGACAGACAGTTTCAGGCCAAATGGAAGAAAGGCTGACAAAGGCTTCAGTGTGAGCAGCAGAAAGCTTCAGCATAAACTGTGAGGACAGACCACTCCATCTTAAACTGGATGGAAGTAGACCGACAGCTTTAACCTAGACTGAACACTTTAATATACAGTACAGTAGCTGGTGCATCTAGTTGGAGATAACTAGCCTGACTGATGGTAAACAGGACGAGGCCAGCTGTCCCCAAGCTTGAGTAGTTTTGGTGTAGGGGCTCTGCTCCCAGCCCGGGCTCTGCTCCCAGCCCATTCCCGCTGGATGCTGCACGACGCAACATTCTATCTCCCGCCGGTTGCTGCATAGCGCAACATTGAATCTCCCGCTGGTTGCTGCGTAGCACAGCATGCTTTTTATTTCATGTTTCTAGGTGTACAGAGGCTTAGATATTAAGGTTTTGGTAGACGTTGACAATTCTTAGTATTTTTTCAGACAACCCTCAGGAAATAAGGTTATTTAGTCTAGAATGCCATTCTATAGGTGTTTTTAGCAGGCATTTTAGGAGTAAATGGGTTAATATGAGCGGGAGATGCTCCGGGTCTCTCCTGCCAGGAGTGGCGTGTGCCGCAGTAATAAATAACTTAGAGGCTCGCCTCCCACACAGCTGCCATCTCAGGCCTCTCAATTAACCGCTCCGCTGAACGCACACAGGCGAACAGAGCAGTGAGGAGAGCAGAGGAGAAGAGAGGGGTGGAGAGGGACTGGAGAGGAAGAGCTGAGAAATACAGCTCTTTGGGGAACTGTGCTGCTCAGCCCATGGAAAGCCATAACTTTGCACATAGCACAGTGTAGGAGGCATGGGCCTCGACGCGATGAATAAACTGGTTCTTTGATAACTGAAATTATACATTGGGCTAGACACTAGGGTGGCAGTGAAGCAAGCATAGTATTGTGGTCTGTGACCACCAAATGTTAATATGTAGCATGTCTTACCTCGTTAGGAATTGCTGACTCATACTATTTGCAAACCCAGCAACCAGTGTGTATTTTCTTCTCCAAGAGAAGTTGAAAACAATTTCTATGAACCAGCTTATGACATCGTGGCCAGAAGTATAGTACAAGTATATAAGTATATATACTCTTTTGATCCCGTGAGGGAAATTTGGTCTCTGCATTTATCCCAATCTGTGAATTAGTGAAACACACTCAGCACACAGTGAACACACAGTGAGGTGAAGCACACACTAATCCCGGCGCAGTGAGCTGCCTGCAACAACAGAATCTAAACATCAACCATTTACACGGTTAAGCTCATCATTGTTTAGCACAGCCCAGATAAGGAAAGGGTACTGTAGATCAGGTTAAGTTAATACAGGCTCATCAGAAGCAGTGGAGGCTTAGTGTCCCACAATGACCCAGATATCTAGAGCTGCTGTGACCTCATCTGGCATTGAATGCATTTTCACCTACCGTTTTCCTCAGCTGACATAATTTTCTACTTTGGTACAGAGCCCTAGTGTGGCCCCGCCTGCCTGTATATCAGCTCATTTTCAATTCACTGAGATACTATTCTGGCTCCTCTCAATGCGTTTCTGTTTCCCTCAGCCACAAGGATAGTGGCCAAATCAGTGATGAGAGGGGATGATGTTCGTTTTGAAATTGAAAGTGGCAGTGGTAAGACTGTAGTGCCACCTGCAAATATACAAAATCAGGCAACGCAATCTGGTGATATCAGGCTAACAGAGCCTTCCAGTGAAGTAAATGCTGTAAGCCCTTTCATGTTGCTGTAGTAGCCACACCTGCCACACACCTGTGGTTATCATTCATATGTTCCCACCCATATGAGAACAGTATGGGATAGATTTCCAAATGACTGTTTCTATAAGACTTTAGCAGTAGCAGTAAGCAATAGTAAGCAGCGGACTATGATAATGGGTGGCACTACTGAGGCCCTGCAAACAGCTGGTGACGCTCAGTATTACCACATCTGATTATTATTTTAAGCCGTTTCTGGCTTGTGTTGCATTAGAATAATTGACAGTTCTCAGCTGGGCTTTTATTGGGGGAGGGGGTGGGGAGGGTTTTGTGAAAGTGGTTGGGAAAGTCTCCTGGTTGGGACACTTGTTTCTCTTTCCTCATGGGTCTCTT
>NC_055960.1:17309465-17436965 GCF_018492685.1 Alosa sapidissima
GTTTTCGTGCACCTTCAGGTGAATTGGACTACATTACCCATGATGCATTATTCAGGAGCTGTTTGAGGTGAACTGCTAAATCGATCAGGCTCCGGTAAAAGGCCTGTCCTGGACCGGAGCTCTCTCTCAAGTTAAATTCTAAACATTCTCCTGCCGAATGGGGTGAAAATGAAGAGAGGGGCATATTTTCCACCAGAATGTTGTCCAACACCCCTGTGATCACAAATTATTAGCAGACCAGAAGTGGAGGGGTGTGTGTGTGTGTGTGTGTGTGTGTGTGAGAGAGAGAGAGCTTGCCAGGGCACACACTGTGGCCCTGTTATGCAATTTTCGTTGCCCATGGTAGGTCATAAATAAGAGGGGGAGAATGAGATGGAGGTTGAAGGAAGGGGAGAGGGAAAGCAAGAGTGAGAGACCATACAAGAGAGAGAGAGAGAGAGAGAGAGAGAGAGAGAGCGTGTGTGTGTGTGTGCACGTGTGTGTGCGTGTGTGTGTGTGTGTGTGTGTGTGTCTGTCTGTCTGTGTGTCAGTGTGCAGGCCTTGATGCACTCTCTTTTTTTCTGTGTTCTCGCACACTCCCTCCCTCTCTGTCAGTGTGTGGGCGTTAGGGGAGAGATGGCAGCACTGCGGTAAACGGCTTTACTGGCACCACACACTGGATACACACACACACACACACACACACACACATACTCACGGTATGTACCTTAAACATACACACCCATGTGCTGTTTGTCCTATATAACATGTAGACAAATGAGCTCCTGTATTGAATATCTTTTCCTTTGTCTATCTACCCCTCTCTGACTTCCCTGAATAGTTATGATTTACAGACATGCTCTCTCTCACTCTCTCACACACACACACACACACACACACACATCCGCAAACACATCCACACTCACATCCACACACCGATTCATTAAACAAATTTACACGTACATATGCAACCACCGGTTTCCTATGACAGACCATTTGATGTGCACGTGTATGTGCATACATGTGCACCCATGAGCTTGTTGCTGGTAAACATGCCTTTGGACTGTTCTGTGCCCTGAGGGGAAAGAGGGGTTGGGGGGAGAGAGAAAACAATGAAGGGTCAGTACTGCTGTCTCACCATATGTAAAGACCTGCAGCTCACAGCAGGGTGAACTGTGTGTGTGTGTGTGTGTGTGTGTGTGTGTGTGTGTTTGAGAGAGAGAACTCCAGCAGCTCAGGGATTTCCAGAGCCTGTGTCAGGTGCCTACTGCAGCACTGTGGGAAAAGATAGAGGAATGAGCTGATGAAGGAGAAAGACTGTGATAAGTGTGTGTGTGTGCGTGTGTGTGTGTGTGTTTTATGTCGAATAGGAAAGTCTGTAGGCTATATATCGTTTTTGTGGATTATCTCTTTGAGCAAAAGGGAAGATTTTTATGTTTATGAATGAGTGAATGAAAGAGAAAGAGAGAGTGTATGTCCTTTTTGAGGACAGCATAGACATATCTAGGTCAGTATTTTTCTCCCAGTTTCAACATCTGGCATGTTCTTTCAGCTCAGTGCATTGGGAGAGTACAAGTCCAGAGACATCCACCTTCCCAACTCCAACTTCTCTTCTCTTCACAGCACAGACCTCAACGTCTCTCAGGCCACTAATTGATTATTTCTCTGCGTTTCATCTCGGAGCTTCACTTTTGGCTGTGTCCAGGGTAAAATATACATTATGTTTTAATAATATAATAGTGCAAATATATATTATGTTTTAATAATAAATTGTTTGACACATACACATTAGACACATAGGCTAGATATTCATAGATGGAGACACATCGATGAGACACATAGATGTTCAACAGGGTACCTAAGTTTTAGGTGTAGGAAAGCTGCAGTGATGTGTGATGGCCCAGTATTTGCACTTGTCCATTTGAGTCACATTCCTCCCAGAGTGTTTTCTCTGATGGTCTGAAAATAGCACAGCGGTGCAACGTGCCGAGGCCAATCCACACAGCTTCTGATTGTGCAAATAGCACATCCAGTTCTGTGTGTGTGTGTGTGTGTGTGTGTGTGTGTGTGTGTGTGTGTGTGTGTGTGTGTGTGGTCAACTAGTCTGGGAACAGTGGATGTCGTGAAGGAGCTGATGTGGGAAAATCTTGGTCAGTGTGTGTGAGGTTAACCACTCTCTTACAGACTGAAAACCCCACCAGCTGTCCTGATATAGCCATGGCCATAGAAAGAGAATGAGAGTAATGTTTTTTTCTCTTTTTATTATTGTTTACATATCTTATGTGTTTTCTGGCTTTGGCAAAAAAAACTTGCTGCAAGGAGGGAGAGAGAAAGGAAGAGTGTGTGTGTGTGTGTGTGTGTGTGTGTGTGTGTGTGTAGAAGTGCATCCCAGATTCGGCTGAGGTCACCGAACAGGCCTGCTATTGTCGGTAATCCGCCATCCACCTATAATTACCCGTGTGTGTGTATATGTGTGTGTCGACGTCTGGAGCGCCTGTCCCCAGTCTGGCTGGTCAGCATGTGTGCGTAGGAGAGAGCCCGTCTCAGTGTGACGCAGACTCCTCGCTGTCCCGCTCGCTACTCTACACCCTAACCTTACCCCACCCCTCCCTCATGTGCATGTTTATTTGGGTGCGTTCACGTCCGGACAGGCATGATGAAGTGGTAACGGAGTGTGCGGTGAGAGAGAGAGAGAGAGAGAGAGAGAGAGAGAGAGAGAGAGAGAGAGAGAGAGAGAGGAGAATAAAAAGAAAAGATGAAAGACCAGATGAGAGATGAACTTGAAGATCTGAGCTGACACAGAGAAGATGGGGCCGGGGCTGATGGGATCGCCTGAGTGGTCTGCGGTCTGTCTGTGTGTTTGTGACCTGTGTGTGTGTGTGTGTGTGTGTGTGTGTGTGTCTGTGTCTGTGTCTGTCTCTGTTAAACTCCTTGTGTGGGAGGTATGTTTGGGATGTGTGTTCATCATGCTGCAAGTGAAATTTACTTTGTCTCAGCTGTGGACTGTAGACTAGTAGACTTTTGTGTGTGTGTGTGTGTGTGTGTGTGTGTGTGTGTGTGTGTGTGTGTGTGTGTGTGTGTGTTTTAAGTCTTGGCGTCTGTAATTAAGCTACTTCTGTTTGGTCTCATCCATCCATCAACCTTCCCCATCAGGCGAGGCAGACGTGGGCCTCCTCTCCTCCCCTGTCTCTGTGAGTTTCCCCTCTCTGCTCTCTCTCTCATGCACTCTCTTTTCTTATCTCTCCATCACAGTCTGTCTCTCTTCCCTTCTTCCTTTTTTCTCTTTTCTACTCTCTGTCTCTTCCCTCGCCAACTTCCTCCCTTTCTAGGGGGAACATTATGCCACCGCTGTGTGGTTCGGTGTAAACAACTGAAGGTGGCATGACGCCATCTTCTTGCCATGATTATGGATCTCCTCTAAAAACTCTAAAAAGTGGCTTTTCTCTCTATTCCCCCCAAACACCTTTCAATCCCTTTTGCTTTCTTTCAGTCTTATGCACATCATCTCTCTCTCTCTTTTTCCATGCCCTTCACTTCCTCTCTTTCTCTGTGTAGCTCTCCGTGTTCCCAGGCTCTCTCTCCTCTGTCTTTGTCAGCGTCTGTGTCTGTCCTCTGTGTGTGTCTCAGTGGGGGGTGGGGGTTGAGCTGGACTGGGCTTGTCTGTGGTTTCCATCTCAATGGCTGTCACATGAGGTGGAGGAAGGAAGAAGGACTTTCCTCATTTTACAGATATTCTCCTGGCTTGGTCACACATGCACACACACACACAAACACACACACACACACACACACACGCACACACACACACACACACACACACACACACACACACACACACACACACACACACACACACACACACACATTTGCACTGACAAACAAATGCACAGTCTTCGTGAGTTAACACAGTGATATTAAGCTATTAAGTACACATTTGCAATACTATTTGCAGAAATTTGTTTAAACTCACACTCGTATGCAAATATTGACCATTCCACACACACATACACACAACACACACTCTGACACAGAAACAAATGCAAATACTGTAGTAAGTGCCAGTTTAATATCTCAAAAACGGGATTGTAGCTTGAAATAGATTTGCAATACTAATGTATAGTAATGTAACAAATTAAAGACACAGAAAGGCACACACACACACACACACACACACACACACACACACACACACACACACGTAGAGCTGGTTGTCAGTATTGCTGGGATCAATAGTGTTTCAGTTCAGTGCTGATCAAGTGCTTAGCTACAAATTGACTGAATGTGCGGACAGTCCTCACACGTCCTCATCACTCCACATCCTATTTACACTGTACACATGTAAGCAAACGCCATCCAGGCTTCTGCATGTAGCCATATCCTCATGGGAGCGCAATAGGAGGCGTCGGTGAGGAAAGAGAGAAAAAGAGATGGAGTAAGCGAGGTAGAGGGAGAGGACGGAGGGAAGAGAGGAGGGGAGGGGGAGTGGGAGGAGCAGAGCGTGCGATTAATGAGGGACAAACCAACCCTCCCTTTCCGCGAGGCCCCGGCCCCAGCCAGAGCTCCGCGAGTGGTGCAGCCCGTCCCCCCGCCCCTACGCGCCACGTGGTACGCTCCAGCCCGGCGTCGGAGGTATTTAAATCCGGAGGCCTTCAAGCACGGCTGCTTGTGTACAGAAAAACGACCCCATTCAGGAAGTGGCTGGCAGAGACAGAGAGTGAGAGGCAGAGGGGAAAAATCCAAGCAAAAGCGAACAGGCTGTGAAGGAGAAAAAAAAGGAGAGCGAAGAAGAGAGGGATACTGAGTACAGAGAGAGGAGGTCTGGGAAGCAAAGCAGCTGCGGAGGAACTGCAGAGAGCCGGAGAGAGAGAAGAGAGAGAACACTGAGAACTCTGCTGGTCTGCGGGGGGAAAGAGAGACCGCACAGAGCAGGATCAGGGAGAAGAGGAGAGAGAGAACAGAGAGGGAGGGAGAGAGAGAGAGCGGAGAGAGCGGTCGAACAGCGGAGGAGGGAGCACCAGCCGTCCCGGGCCCGGTGGCATGTCCCAGCGTCCCTGCGGAGACCGCATCACCGTGACAACAGCGCAGTTGGAGACGAGGTACTGTCATTGGTTAGGGATTTGGGGGTGGTTGGCAGAGAGGATGTATGCTGCACCAGGTGATATCCCTCCTGTGATTTTGTAACACGTGTGTTGGTGTGTGTGTCTGTGTGAGTGGGCATGTTTGTGTGTGTAATTATGGGTATATTAACTTCTACCAGCTGTCCTGCGCAATCTGTATGTTATTCACACACACACACACACACACACACACACACACACACACACACACACACACACACACACACACACACACACACACACTGAGCTGATCAATAGCTCCAGGACTGAATGACTGGGATTGCTGACAGAGCAAGTAAAAGACTAAATGTTGGAAGGAAGCAGAGGAAGAGAACGAGAGAGAAAGAGAGAGAGGGGGATAGAGGGGGAGGAAAGCAGAGGAAGAGAACGAGAGAGAAAGAGAGAGAGGGGGATAGAGGGGGAGGAAAGCAGAGTGATAAAAAGACAGCTATGGTGTCGTCATGGTGAGGAAAGAGTCCTGCGTCACTCCCCCAGCAGTGGGACAGAGGGTCGGGGCCACACCTGTGTGTGCGTGTGTGGAAGTGGGTGTGTATGTGTGGAAGTGGGTGTGTGTGGGTGTATATGTGTGTGCGTGGAAGTGTGTGTGTGTGTGGAAATGGGTGTTTTTGTGGCACTGCATCAGGACTGACAGAACTTTTTGTTCTTGTATGTGTGCGTGTATGTGTGTGTGTATATAAATCTCTGATGTTATATAGAATCTCGAAGATAGTACATCTATAACCAGTACAATGTCAGGAACTAGAAAACTAGGAAATCCATCATGTAATGCTAAGAGTTTTATACTTTCTACACGATTGCTGTTTACACGTTTCTTTGAGCCACTCTTGACACAGAAGACAAGGATGCTGTCATAAACCTCAGCTCACCCTGGCTTCTCTCAGCAGCTTATAGAGTGAGCAACAATACCCCCATTCATCAACAAAATCATATTTTAAAGACAGACAAAACACAGCTATGTCCACTTATTGTTCACGGATGACTGAGTTAGCGTCTGGATAGCTGACCATCATGTGAAATCCAAGTGGCATGTAGACATGGTAGTGGACATACACTCTCATACGTCTCTCATGCGCACACACACACACACACACACACACACACTACACACAATTAGATATATTCTCTCTGTCATGCACAAACAAGCATATAAATAGACAGACAGATACATACACAGACACAGTATGTCTCCACACACACACACACAGACCCACACACACACACACACAGACCCACACACACACACACAGACCCACACACACACACACAGACCCACACACACAGACGCACACAGACACACACACGCACACACAGACCCACACACACAGACGCACACAGACACACACACGCACGCACAGACACACACACACACACACACACGCACACACAGACGCACAGACACACACACACACACACACAAATGTTCTCTAGTCACGCTGCTGGTGTGCACCAGCCTGAGACGGTTGCTGTCTCAGTGTAGGACTGCAGCAGCTGTTAAAACTGGCAGGACACTCCTCTGTGGACCACACTCCTCTCCCTCTTCCTCAACCTCCTCTTCCTCTCCTCCTCCCTTTTCCTCCTCTTACTCCTTCTCTTCCTCCTTCTCTTCCTCCTGCTGTTATTGACAGTTTTCCCAGCACAGCAGGGTTATAGGGCTTTTAAGGCATGCAGGTGGCAGATCATTTCTCTGGTCTGTCTTATCAGAATGATCACACATGTGTGTGCACATGTTTCTATGTATGTGTGTGTGTGTGTGTATCTATAAGGCACATGCATATAGTTTGTATAAAAATATATCTCTATTGGGGCGCTGTGGCGCAGCAGGCTACAGCGCCC
Source organism: Alosa sapidissima (assembly GCF_018492685.1). Lineage (NCBI taxonomy): Eukaryota > Metazoa > Chordata > Actinopteri > Clupeiformes > Clupeidae > Alosa > Alosa sapidissima. The sequence continues at coordinate 17,316,416 of NC_055960.1, forward strand.
GTACTATGAACGGGTCTGAGCACCCACGGGGACCCAGGGGACCCCCGGCTGTGTTTAGTCTTTTACTGGACATTCTACTACCATAGTGTTTTAGGAAGATTATTAGTGTGTTACATTATATGTGCTAACTTTATGCACTGCCTTAAGACGATTATCTCATTTCCAACAGGAAAACAACTTGGCATGCTAGTGTAAGTGTGTAGATGTTTTTTTCTGTGTGTGTGTGAGTGTGAGTGTGTGTGTCTGTCCACCCCAATTCACTTTTCTCTCCTGAGCTATATGTACTACAACAAATAGGCGTTCCTCATATCAATGGCAAAACAAACAACATCATCTGATTTAGATGAATGCACACACACACATGTGCACACACACACACACATGCTCACGCACACACACACAGTGACAAACATGGACACACTTACACTAGCATGCCAAGTTGTTTTCCTGCTGGAAATCTGGAAATGAGATAATGGTCTTAAGGCAGTGCATCACCCGAAACAAGAGGCACTTCTTCCACTGTTTCTGCGTTTTTTCTGTGAGCCTCTTTCTAGAAGCTTATCTGCCTTTAGCCTGGCTCTATATGCAGGGAGGTAAACTCACACCAGAGACCACACCTGACCTCATCGGCCTGGCGACCGTTAACCTTTGGCAACCCGAGTCGTGATATGTTAGACTCTGCGAGACACGCATCTTGGCCTTACCACAAACCACAAACCCAAACCTCTTTGTTTCAGTGATTTCCTCTACGTTTTCAGCCAGTAACCTTTAACCTTTAAGCCAATGACGACTCATCTCTCCCATCATGTTTGTGTGCTCCCTATTTCACACTACCTGTGTCACGTGTCCCATCATGCCCCTGGTCCTCTTCTGATTCCAAGACTCAAATTATTATCTTCATCTCACCTCTATATACTGTACGCTGGTCCACCAATTTCAACAGTTTTGTCTCAGTTTTACCCGTGATTGCACACAGCCAGTGACGGCACATCTCCCCCACTGAGTGCCCATGAGTCTTGTGTCAGTCCTCCTAGCCACGACATAAAGCAATCTCAAGTGTGTTTTTTTTAAAGCTTGTTGTTTCTTCATTTGTCCTTTTTCCCGGGCTCACTACCCTCACCAGACTGAGCTGGGAGACTCATCAGTGCCCTGCTGCTCGTACGTTGTGTGTGTGTGTGTGTGTGTGTGTGTGTGCGCTAAATAGTGTAGTAGTGTACAAATAAATAGTGTAGTATTGTAATAGTGTAGTGCTAAATTACGGGACCTTGTTTTGCATAATCAGAGTGCCATTGTGGCATTCAGGCATCTTGTATTCATGTGTGCAGACTGGGTATGGATCAACTGCTTGTGTGTGTGTTTGTTTGTGTGTGTGAGAAAGGGGTGTGTGAGAGAGAGGGGTGTGTGAGGGTGACAAGATGACAAGCATGTTGTGTAGCTCTGAGCAGTTAGTTTGATGGTGGAGGTATGCTTTTGTGTATGTGTGTATGCATAAGTGATTGACTGGCAGTGTGTGTGTGTGTGTGTGTGTGTGTGTGTGTGTGTGTGTGTGTGTGTGTGTGTGTGTGTGTGTGTGTGTGTTGAGACAGATAGAGAGACAGAGACAGGTTAAGATGACACATGTTGGTGTCACTGAGCAACGAGTGGCGCGGTGCAGGATTAGGAGTCATCTGTGCCTGGCTGGCAGGGGATTATGGAACTATACTGGGGATGATGGATACATGGATGTCACTATTGTTTCAGAGATAAAATGTGTGTGTGTGTAGATGGGTGGGGGGGGGGGGGGGGTGAGAAATGAAGCCAGGCTTGTGTGTGTGTGTGTGTGTGTGTGTGTATGTGTGTGTTCTGATATTGTTCTGATTGTAGGGTGCAGCTGCTTCTCCTGCTGCCTGGTGGGTTTAATGGAGTTCATGTGTGGGGCAGGATTGTGTGTCTCTATCAGGACAGCAGTACTAGACAGGGTGAGTGAGGGGGAAAGTGAGAGAGGGTTCTAGAAATTATTTGGAGAGAGATTGAGAGATAAAGGGCCTGTCCACACGGAGACGCTTTTTAGGTTAAACGCAGAGGTTTTGCTTCGTCTTGGCCGAGCGTCCAAACGAATCCTGTAAACGCACTGCCCGAAACCGCACTTTTCTGAAATCTGGTCCCAGAGTGGAAAAATCTGAAACCGTAGCCCGTTTGAATTCGTTTAGACAGCGAAACCGCACATCCTGCTCGCGTATCGATGATGTCATCGCCACACCTCAGCTGCCCTGGACTTGCACTTATAGTATTGCCTAACAATACTAGTTTTCATACATGACATTGCCTACGATTACACTCCGTAAGATAAATATCACAACTGGTGCTGCGCAGCGCCGATAGCTTATGACTTGGTGGACTGAACACTGTTTTTCCCGGTGTTTTTTTATGCATTCTAGCTACTGTCAGTGACGCGAGAGAACTTAAGTTATTAGGAAAGTGCGGTGTAAGTTTAGGCTACATTAATTTGTGCGTAGTGCCAGTGTCATTCATTTATTTTACATGTCTTACAACATATATACATGCATTCACAGTCGAGTGAAATCAGATATAAGCATACAAAGACGCTTAGAACTCACGTTAAGCCGATGGTAGCACACTGAATGCGAATGCACGATTTGATGCAGGCTAAAGTATTGACTGTTACTAACGAAGGTTTTATAGCAATATTATAGATGTGGCAACAGAATAGCCTAGAACTTGGGTAAGCCTTGCGTTTAGTAGCCTAATTGCGGTGATAGCCAAAACTAATGTGAATCACGGACTATCCTACAACCAAAGAAAGTAAAGGTGATTAGTAGGCCTACCTGCGTTAGCCAAATAAAGGACGGGACTGCACCCTTCACAAACCGTAAAATAAAGTGTATTAGTTTTACAGTTGGCTACAGTTGACAGTTCACTATCAGTCCACACAAACAATTCTGGTTTCCTTGCACTAGCCAATTCGCCGTAGCCTATTCTGTCTGTTTTTAAAGCGCAAGTTTTGCAAGTTTTGGTGAATTTCTGTAAAGACACAGTGCCACCTATAGGCCTGGGGTATGAAGTGTCGTGTTGAGATGGATCCGTTTGGACGCAAATATTCTTGATACGGTTCCAGGGAAGACGGAGGAAAAAAAGATCGGTTTGGTACATGTGGACTAGGCCAAAGAAATGACAGAGAGAGAGGCAGAGAGAGATGAGAGAGAGAGAGAGAGAGTGTACCATCCTCTCTTACTTACTGACACACACACACACAGTCTCAGTCTTGACCTCTGCTCTTCACTAGGTGCATTGTATTGTTGTTCTCTGTTCCTGTGGAGAGTGGCTGCTGTAACTGAGCCAGCGCAATATAACATGCTGTTTCTAACAGCACCCTATCAACATAGAGAATGCTGGAGTTCTCAGACCACTCAAACTTCGGCCACATTTTACATTAGTATGTGTGCCCTAAAAATGATTGAAAAAAGAGTTTGACTTTTAAATAGAATGAGTAGAATGTTCATAATTTGAATGTGCTCTCATATTGTGTAGAACTGTTATGTAGTATGCAGCCATATGGTCTATTTGAAATGAGAAGTCTGCTTAGAGTAATGGCCACCTGCTGAATCTGTTAGGAGGAAAAACAGCCTCCTTGAAAATTACTCTGAAGTGGAAGTCACTACAAATTAGCCTAAATAAATTCACTCCTGGGCATAATTAATTACTATGACGGGCTGGAAATCATACTGTAGCACTGTGTGTGTGTGTGTGTGTGTGTATGTGTGCCTGCCTGCCTGCCTGTGTCGAGTGTGAGTTTTTTGCCTTGCGAGCGACAGAACCGCTTGTCACACCAGCCGACGCTGCGCTTTGCTCCTGGATAATTAACTTGTTAGCACCTTTTTAAATCAGGCACCCATATGGCCCCAGTGACATCCTATGCTGAAGGGGTGTGTTTATGTGTGTGTGTGTGTGTGTGTGTGTGTGTGTGTGTGTGTGTGTGTGTATTGATCATGTGTACACATTTGTTTGTGTATGTACAAATGTTTGTAAGTTTGTTGGTGGCTGTGTGTGTGTGTGTGTGTGTGTGTGTGTGTATATATATATATATATTATACATATATCCATGGGGCTGACGGTTTAGTCTTCACACAGCTGTTTGGGAAGCATGAATCAGTGTTTCGCCTATTTTTTTTCCAGAAAACCTGGCAGTTTCCCCAGGCCACACTAGAAGCTTGAGGAGAGGAATGTGTGTGTTGTTGACCCAGGCCAGGCCGTGTGTTTGTGTGTGTGTGTGTGTGTGATTCAGCAGTGGCCAAGCAGATGGTTCAGACTAATTGTCCCTCTCCTGAAGAACATCTTGTAATTGAAATTTGAATTGCTGAAAATTAAAGTGTGCTTGGCCGGAGGCACTGTGCGCCGTCGGTTAAGACAGTGGTTTTCAAAGTGGGGGCCGCAAGGGGGTTCCAGGGGGGCCTCAGCAAATTGGAAGGAAAAATAAATAAATACATTTGAAATATTTTAAATATACCTATTACTATGAGGGTTGTTATACAATGTCATTATAATAATTTGGTGCATATCTGAACATTATAATGACTGGGAATAATAGTAGAGTGATGGCTCTCATATAGCAGAAAGCCCCAAATGCAATTTTTACACACTGTATTCTCCATTGCAAAGTGCTTGTGGCTAAAATAATTATTAGGATTAGCTTAATGTATACTTTTGCCGTAGTATTGTCGATGGGTTTAATAACACATTAAGGGGATCATTAGCCAGAACCTAGTGGTATTTGGGGGGCCTTGTCGTGGAAAAGTCTGGGAACCCCTGGGTTAAGAGACTTCTCCCTCACACAGTCACGGAGAAGCACTGACACAAACAGCAGGTTGGAGTCCTCCCCTCAATCATCATTATCATGACATATCGGTGTGTGTGTGTGTGTGTGTATGTGTGTACATGTGTTTGTGTGTGTGTGTCTGCCTCGAGTGTGTGTGCGCACCCATGTGTTTGTTTATGTGTGTCCATGTGTGTGTGTGTGTGTGTGTCTGTGTATGTGTCTATATGTGGGTGCGTTTGTGCGTGATTGATGGAGATGGATATAGAGGCAATTGTTGCTCCTTTGGCCAACTGCAGTGTTTAGTGTGGAAAAATGGCCTGTTTAAAGGCCTCTGATGCTAAACGTGGCCAGGCCTCCTCCAAAGCCCCCCTGCCATGGAGAATCCCATAAACCACATTGTGGAGACTTAGGCCTAGCTTGAGGAATGAGAACTGTGTGCATCTGTGAGTGATACACTGATGCACAGATACACGGCGTTTACACGACGCCGGTTTTTGTGAAACCGGTGAGGTTTTGTGAACGGTTACGCCTTGCGTGTACACGACGCAGTTTAGGAGACTGAAACCGATAGCTTTTGAAAACGGCTTCCGAAGTGGGAACTTTTGAAACCGCCGGCTAACTTTTGCCATGTAGACGCCTGTAGGTGCGAAGTCGGCAACTTTATGACGACATAGCCCCACCTCTCAACTCAGCCACGGCACTCGACCTGACATGGTGCTTGTCAAAACAAACCAAACCATTTATTTATCATATTAAAATGTTTGTCTTTCCCCTGTCATGATTTATGTGCACAATGTAGCCTATCAGCCTTTAGTGGCTAAGTTAGAAGCACACGTTAGCTTAACTTAGTTAAACATTAGCTTAATGATGTTTTATAAACAAAGTTCGGGTGGAGCCTTTGGGATGATTGACAGCAATTAACTCACCCACTGCCGCCGCAGGGTAGGCCTATTTAAGCCGACCTCCTTTTCCATACGTCACACGCTCCGACGTTCGCGAAATCATTCAGTTTGCGTATTGTTTGCATTGACAAGACAGCTCTCATGGAACTGGAAATCCACGCCTCTTCCAGCGATCTGGAGGACAACTTCGTCCCGCCAACACCCGACACCCAGGGCCCTCCGCCGGGCGAAAATAATCTTATTCGTTCCCCTCGCCGCCAGCGTAGGGAATCCAGGACACAGGGTCGCAGAAGGTGCTCCTCTCCTGCCCCCGTGCGGGGCAGCATTTCCCGCTCAGCAGCCTCAACTCGCGGCAGCACCAGGACCCAGCGCCAGCAAGGCGTTGACCCTACCCACTGGACAGTGGCTCGCATCCGCAGCACTCTCCATTCCCGCGGCATCGCGTTCTGTAGGTCGGATAGGAAGTTCCATCTCCTCCGCCTTCTAACGCAGTCGGATAACCCGGTCTTTTCGCCCTCCCGCTCCCTCACTTTGTTTTCCTCCCCAGATCAGGAAGCAAGCTGCTCCTTCTGGCATCCCGACGCGGTTCCTTCCGCCGGCCATTCAGCCGGACGAAGCACACACCACCAGCCACCTCGCGAACCGGGCACGCCGACAGCACTTTCCGGCACCACATGCTTCAGAGCGTATCATTCTGCTGCTTCAGCCACAGCCACTGCCACGTCAGCGGCTCAGGCCAATTCCCGCCGCATCTCCGCCGTATTTCCGAGTCCAACCCCACTTCTCCAGACGGCCCCGGTAGCGACAGCGTCGCTACTCCCCCCACCCCTTCTTTCCCTCCCCCATCCACCTCCCCTAGCCAGGACTCGGTCCAGGCCTGCCCCAACTCCAGTCGTTCCGACGACTGCTCCCTCCCTCCCCCCTCTCCCCCCCTCCCCTTTCCATTCCGGGAGCCACGTCTGTACAGCACGCCTCAACTCACGAAGCGTCAGCTCGAAGAGTCACCTCACTAGCTCCCCATCTCTCTTATGAGTTAGCGAGCACCTGGTCTCAGCCGGCGCCGATAGCGACAGCGTCGCTACTCCCCCCTAACCCTCTTTCCTTCCCCGTCCCACTTCCCGCGACCCTGTCCCAGGTTGCTCCCCTTCCGGTCGCGTCAGCGACCGCTCCCTCCCTCCCCCCTTTTCTCCCTTCCCATCTCTTCCCCGGCTCCGCGCTAGACCAGCCCGCAGCAGCGGGTCATCAGCACTCAGCGAGTGCTTCGGACCACGACGTCCCGTTCCGGCAGCAAAACTATTCTTTAGCCACAGCACAGGCCCTGCCACTGCCTCCTCACGCTGCAGCATTCGAACCACCACCCGTCACAGCGTCCACCAGGAACCTCATCTTGTCAGGTGCAGACGTAGACCTTTCTACCATTCTTCCCTCCCTTCCTATTCCCTCTCATAACCGGGATCTAGTTTGCGGCGAACTGGTTTTTTCTCTAAAAAATTCTGGCCCAGCATCAAAAACCCTGTCATTTCCCGAGTTCACCGTAGCTTTTACCAACTACACGGAAGTCATCTGTTTCGCGTTCCCCAGCCAACGCAAAGAGCTGAACGACTACCTGGCCATCATCGCTGGTCTAGCCGTATCCTACGGGGGAGCTCATTTCTACACATATCACCGGCTGTTTTCAGCTAAATGCGCTGCCAGAGTCGGCCTCCGGAACCAAAACCCCTACTGGGGCGCGCTCGATATGGAGCTCCATAACCGCGTTTTTCTAGGACTTAAGCCATCTTGTCCCCTCTGCAATAGCCCCAGTCACGGCACGGCCGAGTGTCCACTAGTCAACCTCGACCATCAACTCCCCAGCTTTTCGGAGACCATCTTCCTATAAACCACCCCCTACTGGACTGCTTGGTCGTGCTTCAAACAGTTCCATGCAAAGCACTCACTACCATTTCCCAGTTTCGATGCAGTCACCATATCATCATTTATCACCCACGCCCACACTTCACTCGGGATCAAAGTCTCTTCCATTAGAGTCTACCTAGCTGGCATTCATTTCGTCTACAAACTCCTCCACGGCTCCGAATGCCCTTCCTTCTCTGACACCAGGATAGGCTTGTTAATCAAAGGTATCCGTAGGCAACAGTCAGTCCCCCAAGACTCCCGCATTACCTCAAGCATTCTCGCCACCTGCCTCGCTACCCTTCGCAAAGGGTTCATGTCACCGCATTCCGATTCCACTATCTCCGTTATGTTTCTACTGGTCTTTTTGGGCTGCTGAGATGTAGCGAGTTTACATGCCCTTCGTCTCTCTTCATTCCCGATGTCCACCCGTGCATCGCAGATCTAGAGCAGCTAGACCAAGACACCATTCGATTTACCATCAAACAGAGTAAAACCGATCAGTCCCGAAAAGGACACTCCATATCCATTTAACTCCGCCTCAGATCTTCAGCCTTTCCAATACCTATCTCACTACATCTCATATCGGTCAGCTCAAGCTTCGTCTACTAGCCCGCTCTTCGTGTCAGACAAAGGGCTACCCATCACTCGCCACAGATTCCGGACACTCTTAAAAACCATTCTAGTCAAATCTGGTTTTCCCGCGGATCGCTACTCCGCACACTCCTTCAGGATAGGAGCTGCCACAACAGCTGCGCCAACGGCTTATCGGAGCAACAAATTAAAATACTGGGCCGTTGGTCCTCGGATGCCTACCAGTCTTACATCCGCTCCAATCTAGCGGATTTACGACTCGCTCAGCAAGCACTTATGTAGTTGGTAGCGGCCTTTCTCTGTGATCTTTTGGGGTGCAAGCGGTCATCGCTCTATCGCGATGTCCGCTCCAGGCACTCCAGGACCACGGACAGCTACCTTGCCAAACACGCACTTCTCCCATACATTCTAGTCTAGCTGAAGCAATCATATAGAAGGGCGAACTAGTGAAATGATGTTTTATAAACAAAGTTCGGGTGGAGCCTTCGGGATGATTGACAGCAATTAACTCACCCACTGCCGCCGCAGGGTAGGCCTATTTAAGCCGACCTCCTTTTCCATACGTCACACGCTCCGACGTTCGCGAAATCATCCCCCCTCCTCCCCCTACTCCTCCATTTCACCAATTGCCCTGTTACTCATCCTCCTTACACAGGGGGGTGCAAGCGGTCATCGCTCTATCGCGATGTCCGCTCCAGGCACTCCAGGACCACGGACAGCTACCTTGCCAAACACGCACTTCTCCCATACATTCTAGTCTAGCTGAAGCAATCATATAGAAGGGCGAACTAGTGAACTGCATGTTAGTGTTTTCTCCAGTGGTGCTCAGACCTAATGCAATGCGTAGATTTCACATAGCGGTCACATACCTTGAAAATTAACTTTATTAGTTTAACAGTTGAATTGAAAACCGAATTGTCTGTAGTCTCCTTATTTCATGCGACTGCTTATTCACCTTATTCAACCCCGCCCATTTTTTAAAATTCCACGTTGTCTTTAAACTTCCGGTCGGCTAGCTACGTCTAGTTAGCTTCATTGGGATAACACGGCAGAATAGGATAGGTGCAGTGATGGCTCATGATGCAATACAAGGAACAATCAGAGCCAGAATTTTGTTTAAAGAAGACAAAAGGTCAAAGTCTGGTCAATTGTGATAGAAATGCTGTAACTTTAGGCTTAGGCCTACTCATTAAAATCAACAGAGAGCCCACTACCTGTATATTGTAACCCAAAACTTAAAGACATGTCAAGATAGGCTACACAGTGCAGCTACTGGCCATTTTGGTGCCCTAACTGGTGAAATACAGTATTAACCTAAGTATGTAATCATATGGCCAACTATAAAGATGTAATCTGCCTGTTCCCAGGGATGGGTAGTATTTCTGAAACATGTAATATGTGTTTCAAATGCAAAATAGTATTTTGTCATTTGTATTTTATTGGGTTGAAGGAAATGGCTCTGTATTTTGTATCAAAATACTTTATTGGTGTGTATTTTTGTATTTTAAAAATACTGCAAAATACTAAATGTGTACTAAATGTCATTGTGGTTGAGATATCTGACATTTTTCTGTTAAAGATGGGCATGGAGACAATCGGACATGGTTGCTTTTGTCAGTGTCCTTATGTGGACTTGCACAGGTCAACTTGCTCATCTTTACTTGTGTACCACTTCACACCAGTGCTTCAGACCAGAGCTGATGCTTCAGCAATAGCTGTCACTGAAAAGCTGTAAGTGTTGTTGAACACAGCTGTTCTCACATTAGCTGATTGCGATAAACATAAACCATTGTTGCCTAATTACCAATTATTCATTACACCTGTCTGTAGTATCTACTTTTTTGTGTTTTTCACATATAGTATTTTGCAGTATTTTTAAAATTACAAAATTACTATTTTGCATTTGAAACACATATTACATGTTTCAGAAATACTACCCATCCCTGGGAACAGGCAGATTACATCTTTATAGTTGGCCATATGATGACATACTTAGGTTAATACTGTATTTCACCAGTTAGGGCACCAAAATGGCCAGTAGCTGCACTGTGTAGCCTATCTTGACATGTCTTTAAGTTTTGGGTTACAATATACAGGTAGTGGGCTCTCTGTTGATTTTAATGAGTAGGCCTAAGCCTAAAGTTACAGCATTTCTATCACAATTGACCAGACTTTGACCTTTTGTCTTCTTTAAACAAAATTCTGGCTATGATTGTTCCTTGTATTGCATCATGAGTCATCACTGCACCTATTGCATTCTACTGTTGTTAGCCTTAAGCCTAGCTCAGTCATTATGTTGTACCACATCACCCTCCATTAGAAGTGCAATGAGCTGCATTGAGCATAATAAACTGCATTTAGAATTCCAAATCCATATTTCCAGATATTTTGGTAAAAGTAACTTAAAAGTAATACAAACGTAGTGTAATGCCTTACAATTCAGAGACAGTAATATTATAATGTAATGAATTACTTTGAAATGACAGTAATAAGTAATACATAATATATTACGATTTTGAAGTAACTTGCCCAACACTGATTAAACCACATGTCACTGCTTGACTAAATGAAAAATATAGGCTACTGAACATGCATGGAGATCGTCATAGTTGACAGAAATTACTAGTATTAAGATACTAAGATTACGATAGGTCCAAATCTAAATGTTTGGGTTCTGTTTATGAAGTGTTGCTACAACATGATACTGTGTGTTTGTTATTTATGGGGGGGAATCAGGGGGGGATTTTGGTATCGGTGGGCTTGTGTGTGTGTGTGTGTGTGGGGGGTGGGGGGGTCGTCGGTCCAGTAGTGGGCCGGTCCAGGAGAAAATTGCCAGGGCCGAATTTTGTTCCCAGTCCGACCCTGGAAAGCGGTAAGAGAAAATTCACCCGGCGGTTTCGTGTAAACGGCTCCTGAGTGTGCATGCTTGTGTGTGTGTGTGTGTGTGTGTGTGTGTGTGTGTGTGTGTGTGTGTGTGTCTAGCATGTGTTTTGAGCAGGTAAGAGAGAGAGCCTCTCTGACAGCAGCAGCTGTTGGTAGCTGTTTGAGGGGTTTAGCCCTCTCACCTCTCATAAAGACCTCAATGCTCCTGTTGTGTACGCTTACAGAGACGGCTGACTGGCACACGCTCTTCAAACCAATCAAAGGAATGACGCTGATCCCAGCTCTGTGTGTTTGCGTACCTGTGTCTGTGTGTGTGTGTGCATGTGTTTTATGCTTTGTTTACTGTGTGTGTGTGTGCGTGCGTGTGCATGTGTTTTGTGCTTTGTTTACTGTGTGTGTGTGTGTGTGTGTGCGCGCTTTGTGCCTTGTTGACTGTGTGTGTGTTCAGTGTGTGTGTGTGTGTGTGTGTGTTTGTCTGCATGCTTGTGTGAGCGTGTTGTGTTGTGCAGACCTTAAGCCTCTTCATCATTTACCCCTGTGCTGTTGGCAGGTCCTCTCCAACCTCTTCCTCTAGGACAAAGGGGTTTAACACAAGGAGACTGATCTGTAGAACATTTTCTCAGTGTGTGTGTGTGTGTGTATTTGGGGGGGGGGGGGGTACAGTCCTCCTATATCAACATCAGCATCCTTTAAATAGAAAACAGGAAGTCATCATTGGGGAGGTTACAGCAGAGGACAGGGAGTGAGACAGGGATACAGGAACTCAACCAGAGAAAGAGGGAGAGAGAGAAATACAAAAGAGAGGGAGTAAATGAAAGAAAAAGAGGGAGAGAAGCAGAGAGGCATTCCAGAATTTTCAGCAGCAGTCTGCAAGTGAAAACACTGCATTATTGACACTGTGAGTGTGTGAGAGAGAGATGAGATAGAGAGAGAGAGAGATGCATTATCATCCATGCAAGGGGTTTTATGGACTTCCTGCTGAGCATTCCCTGCATTTCCCCTCATCAAACACCCCACATCACAGTCATCATCCCCTGCTTCTCCACTCATCTCCCGGCCTCTCTCCTTCCTCTCCTCCCCGCTGTATCTAACTGCAGACATGCAGGAGCAGAGGAGCCCCCCAGGCTGGTGTGTGTGTGTCTGTGTGTGTGTCTGTGTGTGTGTGTGTGTGTGTGTTTGTAAGGGAGCAGGACAAACTGTAACACAGCCCTGTGGTCAGTCAGCTCAGGTGTCCTTGCTCGCCTCTGTGACAGACATTCACCGACAACACGCTGCAAGGGCCAAGCACCAATCTTTCTCCCCTGGCCACAGGGAAAGTGAAAGCTGAAGGACTGTGTACCCATGCGTTTGAGTGTGTTAATGTGTGCAAATCCTGGATGTGTGTGTGTGTGTGTGTGTGTGTGTGTGTGTGTGTGTTTATCTTGTTTTCTGAAGGGGTGCGCGTGTTAGGTTTTATTCACCGGGTGAGCCGCTGCTCGCCTGTCACCACCAAAAAGGCCAGTTTTAGACATGTCATGTAATGCTGATGTTTTGACATGAGACAAAGGTCTTGTGTCACACTCTAATACCCTAGGAAATGGAATGGCGCGAGAAAGTGTGTCCTTGTCTAGAACACCCACTTCATAGTATATTTATTTCTATGTATAGTGTGTAAGTGAGTGAGTGAGTGTGTTATGTAGGTGTTGGTTGAAGGGAGGGAGGGAGAAAAGCTGCATTTGATTCACGGCTTTGTGATGGGATGTGAGGATGTGTATATGAGAGAGTGAGTGATGGATGGAGAGCGTCATTGACTTTGAGTGATGGGGCCATTTGTTTCCATAATGCGTGTGTGAGAGGGGCAGATAAGAGAATAGAGATGGATTCTTCACTCAGAGAAACATGTTCATTCCACTGCCACCTAAACCCTCCCCCATCAGCTCCTCTGGAGGGGAGGGGAGACCAGGTGGTCCACTCTTTCTCTTTCACCCATAGTTTCTTTCTTAATGTCTTTCCTTTCTTTTGGGGGCAGCCGTGGCCTACTGGTTAGCGGTTCGGACTTGTAACCGGAGGGTTGCCGGTTCGAACCCCCGACCAGTAGGCACGGTTGAAGTGCCCTTGAGCAAGGCACCTAACCCCTCACTGCTCCCCGAGCGCCGCTATTGTTGCAGGCAGCTCACTGCGCCGGGATTAGTGTGTGCTTCACCTCACTGTGTGTTTACTGTGTGCTGAGTGTGTTTCACTAATTCACGGATTGGAATAAATGCAGAGACCAAATCAAAAGAGTATATATACTATACTTATACTATATACTTATACTATATACTTATACTTCTCTTACCTCTGGACCGTTACCCTCTCTCTCCTTCCCTTGTTCTTTCTCTAATGTGCATTCCTTAAGTTGTCTTTCTGCCTCTCCTCTCCTTTCCTTTCTTTTTTAGCCTACTTTCCAATTCTGACTTCCTCTTTTCTTCATTCCTTTCCTTGCTCCCACCCACGCTCTCTCTTTCTCTCTCTCTCATTTTCTCTCTATCTGTGCGTGTGTGTGTGTGTGTGTGTGTGTGTGTGTGTGTGTGTGTGTGTGTGTGTGTCGGGGGGGTTATTTACTGCTGTGACGGCTGGGAGAGTTCTGTCAGAACAGTCCTGATGGCCTCTCTGAGAGAGCGCCACCCTATCGCTCCATCAATCATCAACTCCCAAATCAATGCTGTCTCCACGCTCCACCATAGACTAACTGCTGCCGCACAACACCAGCACTTACAGACAAGAGAGACAGAGAGAGAGACAGACAGAGACAAAGAGAGAGTTATCAAGTAATCAAACCTGTATGTACAGTACATGGCAATATCCAGTCCCCCTCAACACATACACAGACAGGTTTACACTCACAGTTCTCACAGAAGCATGCACATGTACACACACACGTGTGCGCGCACACACGCACACACGCACACAGGCACACACACACACACACACAGAGAGCAGAGATTAGTATTGGTGAACCCAGTCTTTGGAGTGCTGATGTAATGCTGATGATGCATCATGTGATCTCCCTCCTGGTGTACAAAGCAGCTGTTTCTCACTCTACCTCGGATCGCACCTTCATCTCTCAGACGCCCATCATCACTCTTTACTGGGTCCCCACAGGCCTCATGGAATATTCATCAGAGAGAGACCAAATTCTAGAAATTTGCTCTGGAACTGAATGATGGAGTGTAGGTTCTGAGATGTTGTTTGTGATTTGTGAAAAGCTTTGAGAATGTGTGATGGGAGTATTTTTCGCCTGCTGTCAGCTTTCTCTTCTCAGTGAAAAGAAAGGGGTGGGGGGAAGATGAGGCTATTTTTGTTGGTGAATGAATGCACCACTCCACTCACTGCATTCTTTATGTTTGTGTGGCCTAGATCATGGTCACCTGATTGTTGCAGCTCCTCACTATGGTAATTGCTGCTTTCTTGAGGAAAAGCTCAAGAGCAGAGAAACTAATCTTATGATCAGGGCCTCATACTTAAACACACACTGACATGACGCAGAGCATACACACACACACACACACACACACACACACAATAGTGTTGTAGTGTAGTGTGTCATCCCCGGGGCTGTGGGTCAGCCCTGGTGATAGGGATGGTCTGTGCTCCGCCTGAGCAGCAGCTGCTGAAGATGTTACAGGCTGTAGGGAGCCCAGAAAAGACTCCCCAGCGGCCCAGTGGGTCCCTTGGCTCCATCAGCTCCCCATTAAAGTGCCCCATGAGCCCTGCTTACATTCCACACTCAATTACACAGAGACATGCACACATGTGCACACACACACACACACACACACACACACACATCAAACATGCAGTCTTCACAAAATTCTTCAGTTTGCAGTTTCTCTCTCCATCCATCCATCTCTCTCTTTCTTTCTCTCTCTCACTCTCTCTATCCATCTCTCTCTCTCTCTCTCTCTCTCAATCCCTCTATGTATATTCTGGACCTGACACAGTAATGTCTTTGTGCTCCTCTGGCTTGGCCTCTTCACCCTCTCTTCTTTGCTGAACTGCACATGCTCACACACCCCTCCCCTGTGTTTGGGTGTTATGTGTTGTTTGTATGTGTGTGTTTGTGTGTTTGTGTGCTGAGACCCATATGGGTGCTCGGACACACACACCCCTCCCCTTCCCCCTGTCTCCATGACTACCACAGCAGGGTGGGTGGGGGTATGTCACCGACCTCGTTGCGCTGATCTCCTCAGCCTCGTTAAGGATTACGGAAAGGGTCTCCATAGCAACTCTCATCTTGCAGGTGGCATGGGACTTAAAATGTGTGCACTAACGAGCATTAAAAATAAAAAACAGCATCTCACCTGTCTGAGAACCCCCCCCCCCCCCCACACACACACACACACACACACACACACACACACCTACACCTACACCTACCCCCCCCCCCCCCACACTCTTGTGCTAGATGAATTTCCACAGAGGGAGTTCTCTGTGTGCATCACTCAATGAGTGTCAGTGCCAATCTCAGCTCTGCAGTTTTTTTTTAAACTGTCCTAAAATTGTGAGAATTGTTCTAAAACTTACTGTTTACCATGTTGTTAGTCGCTTTGGTTAAAAAAAGCGTCAGCCAAATGTAATGTAATGTAATGTAATGCTTCCATGCAGACTCACCCCCACACCCACACACACTCCTTCACACTCAGCTTCAAGCAGGGACTGGGTGCGAGGCAGGGACTGGGAGCGAGGCAGGGACTGGGGCGAGTTTGCTCTGGGGGGCCTGGGCTGCCCACACGGACATAAAGGGTCTTGTTAGCACGTTAGCGCGCCACCTGCTAGGGTGCCACTGTGAGCAGGGGAGCGAAGCCACAGGTGCCTCCAATACTCACCTACTACTTTTAGGTGTGTGTGTGTGTGTGTGTGTGTGTGTGTGCGTGTGTATGTTTTGTGAGTGTGTGTGTGTTCTATGTGTGTGTGTGCGTGTGTTTTTTTATCTTGTTTTCAGAAGTGGTGTGTGTGTTATGTTTTAATTCACGAGTGATTGTGTGAGAAGAGATATTTAGGGAGATATTTTTTACTTTAATTAGTATTTACACTAGCATTTATAGCAAGTGTGTTCCTTGAGATGTACAGTGTGTTCCTTGAGAAACTCAATTTGGTGTGTCAAACATGTCATGCAAAAATGATCTGACTTGCCTTGACTTGACTTGAAGATGGGGTGATCTAATTAAGAAGAGTTGTCATTAGTTGGGCTTCCTCTGAGGTCTCTGTGGACGCCTCTGTGTGGCGCTTTTTTAAAGCACAGTGGGGCACTGATGCCTGGTGGGTGCCAAGTTTCTCTCCTCACAGAGAGGACGAGGACGAGGACGAGGCATGTTGTTTCCTGCTGTCACGGTATCGATGCGGTGCCTCTCACCCAGACTGCTGGCACTGCTTCTCAGAGCTAATCACAAAAGAGCAAGGACTTGCTGTGTGTGTGCATGTGAGTGTGTGTGTGTTTGTGCGTGCGTGTGTGTTGTCCCATTGTGTGTACCTCTGTATGCTTTTGTCAGTTTCTTCCCCATTGAACATGCAGACTGTTTGATTACACTCCCAACACATATATGGACCATGTAAACACCAGGGGAGTCGGGCTCTGAAAAACTGTCTGCTGGCTAGCCATTGGGCATCGTGTCCTGGGTTGTTTTCTCCCTTTTAAGTGGGTTAGACAGGGCTGGTCTTGAGCCCCGGGTGGTCATGAGCAGCAGGGAGCAGCAGTTAATGTCGAACCCCAGGCACTCCTGACGCACGAGGTGCAGGGAGGAGAGGAGGAGAGGGGAAGGAGAGGAGGAGAGGAGAGGGAAACTCGGCTACTCTACTTTCTCCTTCTCCCGCTGCTCCTGCTGCCTCGGCTCTTAATTTTGGCAGGTGTATGGGAAAGGTATTTAAACCCTCAGCCTGGGTGTTTTGAACATTCTAAAAAAAGATTCCGTCCGCAACAATTTAAGGTTAAAAAATTCCATGTTTTAAAATTCCTTGTGTGTCCGACTGTCCGTACTGTCTGTGTGTTTGTGTGTGTTTGCACACACACAGATGTTTGTATTTTTGCACTGGCACACATTGGAGTGTGTAAATTTTCATTTGTGTGTGTGTGTGTGTGTAGATCTCCGTGGTGCGTCTGGCCCCAAGCCCCTGACATCCCAGCGCTCTCTGCCGGGCACCCCCGTGACTCTCAAGCACTTCCCTGACCTGCCGTACCTCCATGGACGGCAAATACAAAGAGATTGCCGAGGTGAGAATGCCTAGCTCTGATCTACACTGTGTGTGTGTGTGTGTGTGTCCTCAGTGTGAGTTCACATGCACATAGTTGATTTCTGTAAGCATGGTTATCATGGATATCACTATAAGTGTGCAGGTTTCATGTTTGTCCATTCGCTTTTGTTGGTTTGTTTGTTTGTGTACATCTCCTCATCAGTGTTTTTCCATATATCGTAAACATACTAATTACCAACCATTTCGTTCGAAATTCTAAAACAACAATGTTTTTTTAATACTTCAAAATAACATTTGATAAATGAACCTTACATTTTTCAGTAGCCATAGGTGTGTAGGATTTGAACAAAATGTAGTTTGGTTCTTACCGGGGGTTTTTACTGCCTGAAATATCCGATTTTGTTTACCATGTTCTGAGTTAAGTGCTGGGCTGGTGAGTGCATATTCCCAACCTTCTCATGGCACATCAACGGTTAGCCTGAGAATTCTCGTCGCAATTCAAAATTCCACTGGAACTCCAAGCGGATTTGTACACGCAGCCTTACAACAATGTTTAAAGCTCTTCGAGTCACGATAAAATGACATTTTTGGTACATAGCTAATTTAGATACACGTACTGTATGATGTGGGTGCGTTTCTTTAGGAATCCGCCGTCTTGGTTTGTATAGAAATGAATATTAAGTGACACATACACGTAAGAGGTTGGACATACGGGACGGTTGGTAATATGTGACGTTCCGATACTATACAATAGAAATTGTACAACCAATGCAGTACAATCATAATGTGTATGCATGTACTGTATATGTGTGCTTGTTTGTCATGTCTTGTGTGTGTGTGTGTGTGTGCGTGTGTGTGTGTGCGTGTGTGTGTGTGTGTGTGTGTGTGTGTCCTGTCCACAGGAGCTGTTCTCGCGCAGCCTGGCGGACAGTGAGATGCGCAGCGCTCCATATGAGTTCCCCGAGGACAGCCCCATCGAGCAGCTAGAGGAGAAACGACACCGCCTGGAGCGGCAGATCAGCCAGGATGTCAAGTGAGCTGCCTGCCTGAGAGAGACACACACACACACACATACACACACACACACACCTCCAGCAATACCCCTGCCTGTGCCCATACGTCTCTTCTTCTCTCTCCTCTATACTCTGTTTCTCTTTCTCCTCCCTCTCTCTATCACTCCCACCCTCTCTGTCTTTCCCTCCTTCTCTCTCTCCCTCTCTCTCTCTGTCCATCTCTGAAAGCTTGACCTTCACATTCTCCTGTCTCGCCCCTATTCCTTGACAACCACAGCTAATCACCTGTTAGCCTCTTGCATGCTAACTAGTATCAAGACTAACAGGCTAACCTTGGCTTACACTGATGTCGCTAACAATTGATACTTATGATAATCCTCTCACAACTGCATGTGCTTGCACTAAACAGTATGTACTAATATTAACCCATCAAATAGCAGAAATTACTGATAGTCTGCTTATGTACTAATTACTATCATGTTGCATGACTAAAAGTCACTTGTGTGCTAATGCTTAGTTTAGCGTGTGTACTAAAACATTGGCTAGTCAACAGAGAGCTCAGAGTTGTGTGTGGGAATCACTGTTGAGTCTGTGCAAAAGGGGGCATTTTCACCATGTCACTGTTTGTTTGCTCTGTTCAGCTTTAGGGGTCTGGTCAGTGTGAACCGGCAACATCATGTGACCAATCAGGAAGCAGCACAGTGGTGTTCTGATCGTGTGTTTTCTTGTTGCCTTTTTGTCTTTGGCTCTTCACCATAACTCACCTCCCCTTGATTTTGTATGTGTGTGTGTGTGTGTGTGTGTGTGTGTGTGTGTGTGTGTGTGCATATGTGTGTGTGCATGTGTGTCCCTGGCTTTGCCCGCCTCTTCACCTCTGCTCCAGGCTTGAGCCAGAGATCTTGGTACGTGCCAAACAGGACTTCATGAAAATTGACAGCGCTGCTGACCTGGAGTGAGTGAGCTGCTCTCCCACATGCAAACGCCTGCCCTGCCTCTCTCTCTCTCTCTCTCTCTCTCTCTCTCTCTCTCTCTCTCTCTCTCTCTCTCTCTCTGTCTCTCTCTTTCTCTGTATCTCTCTCTCTCTCTCTCTCTCTGTCTCTCTCGCTCTTTATTTTTCACCTCCTTTGCTCTCTTAGATTGCATGATAAACAGCTGAAAGATGAAGAGAAACTGTTATATACATTGTCTCATTCACATACTTGCTTCCTTTTTCTCTTAATTCCTTCTCTCTCTCTAGCTCTCTCTCTCTCTCTCTCTCTCTCTCTCTCTCTTCACTCTTGATACTGTTCTCTCAAACATTAATCCACAGACTTCATTCTATCTCTTCATGTCTTGACTTTTCATCTTCATCACTGATGCCTTCTCAGAGTCAGCCCTCCCTGTAATCATACCTCATGTCTGACTGAGCCCCTTCTTTCTCATTGAGGTGCCATGTGGTTGTGACAGTTGGTGGGTCTCTCCCTCTTCCTCGTGTGGCATCGGTCCAGCTGACAACAGCCCCTTAGCGATCCTGCCTGGGCCTGGGGAAGTGTGGGGCATCGGGCCCTATCATGACATTCTAAAGTGCATCGTCACTCGTCAAAAGTCTATTCAAATTTAGTAGGATGTCCAGTTCACATTGGGAGGGGTTTTGTTATCAAACGTGGAGCGCATGGCACAACAAGATGTTCCTAGGTTTTTTAATCAGTCATATGGGTGTGTTTGGGGCGTAACATCATTTTAAACCAATTAGAATGACATCTGTCATTCCCTTTAACGGCGCAAAGCGCGATATGTCAAATAAATGCATCGGTATTTTGGCATTCAACGGCACATTTGAAGGAGGCTGCTTGCGAGACCGTATGGAATAGTCATTGTTAAACCATGCTTTACTAAAACCTAGCATAGCCTTGACGCATTTGCAACCGTCTATTATTTGAACTCATTGGCAAAGTGAAATTAACTTCACCAAGGAGTCAGTCAATGACAAGACAGTTATATGCAGTTACTTTCACTATTGACTGACAATGGGTTACCATCGAAAACATAGGCTGGAAAAAGCAACACTTACCCTAATATTGCTCAAATGACTGAATAAAACAACATTTATCCTGCAGAGGAGTTGCTTATATCTCGTGACAGTGCGTCTTCAGCTGTGCTCCATACGTGTCTCTCGCCTCTCCCCTAATCACTTTTAACCGTTATTACCAATTTGCAAATGATGGTGAATAACTACTCACCATGAGATGTACAGTATTTCGTAATGTCTTTATTCTAATTATGTTTCCCATTGTAATCGTGCAATTTGTAATGCTTTGCATGGACGTGCGCTGGTGTGCGTTCATGAATGATAGAAGGATGGTGCGTGCACCTGCTACGATAGCGATTTTTAGACAACGCGCCAGGCCCCTCCCTAGGTTGTTAATTGCCACACCCCTGGGCGCAATGTTTAAAAAATAAACGTGCAAAATACCGAATTAAACTTTGCGCGGGTGGAAAACGAACTTTACGCCATGCGCTGGTACCCAAAATACAGCCCATTGTGTTTGATGACCGGAGACAGGAGCAGACCTTTTACACACACACACTTTGAAGTGGCGGCCGTACAGAAAGGCCATCCAACACCAATCTCTCCCCCACACTGCCCCGCTTCCCAGCAACCTTTAGTTGGACTAATTGGCATCTAGAACTCTCTGAGTCATCACACCTCAGTGTATCCCGCCGGCACTCGCACACACACACACACAGCGATGTAGCTAAGCCTTTTGATCCTCTGATCTTTACTCTGACGAGGGTGGATATGGAGGGGGTAATTATATTTTCCAGAAGTGTCTTCTGTCCTCATTATCAGGGACGGCCACCAGAGCCCCAGCTCATGCTGGGCTATCCACATGACGCAGCACTCGTTGTGACTGAGTAAGCCAAACTATCTATCCATCTATTCATCGCTGACTTGGTAACCTACCCCTTTACCATCCCATCACTCTCTTGTCTGCTCATTGCCTCTCTCTCCCCTCAAAGTCTCTTCCTGTCTTTTTGTCTGTCTTCCCATCCCACCTCACTGCCCTCCTCCCCTCCCTTTTCCCTCTTTCTCCCCCCTTCCCCCCCCTGACCACCTAGCTAACGTTGCTCCTCCTCCTCCTCCTGCGCTCCAGGTTCCTGAAGGAGCAGAGCATGGTGGACGTGGACCACTGTCTCAAGAAGCGTGACGTGGGGGTGGAGCGCGAGTACCAGCGCGTCTCCATATCGGGAGAGGAGAAGTGCGGGGTGAGACGCTAGCACGGCTAACTCCTCACAGGGACGATGGCCTTCAGACCCCAGCTGTATTTTTAAGCCTTATTCAGGTTATATTTAGCAGGACAGTGCCTAAATTAATAAGTTAAAAATCCTCTCGTCCTCTTTTAGGCGTTATCGTTGTGGTCAGATAGCTCTTGACACTTGATGTATTTATTGTGGTAGAGTGCTATTTCAGTGACATCATGTGATGCTCCGGTCAGAGCTCTCTCTCTCTCTCTCTCTCTCTCTCTCTCTCTCATTCTCTCTCGTTCTCTTGTAAGCTCTCCTTTTTCTCCCTTGGATTCCTGGGGCCAGAGAATGACCTTAAATGGGCATCGCGTGGCGCTACATGGGCCAAGAGATTGTTTTATTAGCTCCTTCTCAGGGCACTGCTGCTTTCGCACTAGCACTCATTAAGCTTAACTCGCAGGGCACGGCAGATGCCCGCATCACAGGAGTCATGGGGTCAATGCCTGAGCACTCAGCACTCAGCAAATGGATAGGTGGTATTCACTGTTTTGTAGCCACCATGTCGCCGTGGTTTAAAAATAAATGAGAATGGAGGTGTTGTAAATGCTTAGGGGTTTAAGTTAGAGTTTCCTCCATATACTAATGTTCACCATTCCAGCCACACAGGGCCAGGTGTTACAAGAGCACCCAGTATACCTGAGGACAGCCTGTTGATGTCAGTTGTAGATTGTTACAGCATCTATGATTATTAAGTTGTGTAGTCCCTTTTGAAAATGAACTGTGGACACAGTCTAGAGATTGCACAGAGCTATCCTTTCACACATGTAGCCCAGGTCAGGAAATGGCCTGGGTAAATCATGTTCACACACCAGTTTGGAATTATCAGAGTCTGATCTCACATGATGAGACTTTAGCCCATACGATGACCGGACAATTTGAAGAGATCATTTCAAATGTGAAAGGGCCATAATGACTCCATTGTGATAAACACCATGCCGGTTTTATGATTCAGTGATTGCCCTCAATTTGACCAACCCGATAAAAAGGCCTAGATTGGTTTAGAAATGTCAAGCTCTGTTAACCATCAAATTGTTCCCACCTTTACTCTAATCAAATTCCCACTCAGATGTCTCCAGAGATGAATGCAATTTACGAACAACAACACTCTCTCTCTCTTTCTCTCCCTCCATCTTTCTCTCTCTCTCTACCTTTGCCCCACTTTCTGTCTCTCTCTCGTTCCCATTCTTTGAACCCTTCTGCCTCTCTTTCTCTCCCCCTTTTCCTGCCTCTCTCTCTCTTCATCTCCATCTCTCTCCCCTGCTCCCCCCCCCAAAGGTTCCCTTTACAGACCTGGTGGACGCAGCCAAGTGTGTGGTGAAGGCGCTGTTCATCCGGGAGAAGTACATGGCCCTGTCCATGCAGAGCTTCTGTAAGACCACAGCGCGGGCGCTGCAGGAGCTGGGGGAGAAGCCCATGGAGCTGCGCGTCTACGAGGAGATCCCAGAGACCCCCGTGGACGCAGGTGAGGCCACACTCGGACCACCCAGGGCCTGATCCAGCGCAGCTACTGTAGAACCAGGGTGCCATTTAAAAAAAAAAAAAAAAAATCTGAGACGGGATGCTTTTGAAACGTTTTGTAATTATCACTGCTTGAGCCATTGGCGCTAGGCTGCTGAAACCCTGAAATACTCCAGTACTTCAACTGCAGTATAAGACGTCACTTTGGATAAATTAATACATCTAAATGTAAAAGTAACTTACACAGTGCTGCCTCTGGGACTGGAAACAAACAAAGTGGGGGCAGTCTTGTCTCCCAAATGACAAAATACTGTGTGGAGTTTCTGGGAGAGCTCTGAAGTGAGGGACGAGCTACCTCTCTGGCTTGTTTTGTTTGGTCTCTGATATAAATACAATGTAAGTTGCTTAGGACAACCTGTTTGTTCTCCTCTTCGTGGAGTTGTCCTCCACCCTAGGCCACCAACAGCCCAGTTGCATTCTTTGCAGATTTTGAGAGTTTGAAATATGCCAATATGCTGCACTGAATCATTTTAGTTTTCTTTTATTTGTCCAGCTAGCTTTTCTGCTGAATGAAGCCATTATGCTTGGTTACACGGTCTGCATTCTGAAACGGCGTGCAAGATCAAGGCCAATAGAACCAGTCATCGCGCAGCCACTGTGTCAGCAGCACGAGCGCTGACAGTGACGGTTCATTTCTGGTGTTAGATTATTAATTACACTAGACTGTTCTCACACTGCAGCGCTTTACTTATAAGAAGTAACTTGATATGGGGGGGGGGGGGGGGGGGGGCTGATACCTAAATGAATCCTGTGGACTGTGCTGTTCCAGAGGAAGTTGGTTTACACAGTGGCTACATCTACCCTGTATTTATTTATATATTGTTTCTCTCTATCATTTCTCTTGTTATTCTTTTCTTTTTTTCTCTGTTCATATGTTCCTTTCTGTCTTCCCTTCCCTCTGTGTTTTGGTAATGTCAGATGCCCCAGTGCATCCCCCTGTCTCTTTGACGCACCCTTATGAAGGCCAGGACCCCAAGAACATGCCCTCAGACATGGGCTACGGCTGTAAGATGGTGAACGGAATCATCCATGTCTACACCAAGAAGAACAACATGGACAAGTAAGAGACATCAGTTGTGTGTGTGTGTGTGTGTGTGTGTGTGTGTGTGTGTGTGCATATGCATATATCTGTGTATAATTTTAAAGAATCAGTACAGTCATATGGTTGTGTGTGTGTGTGTGTGTGTGTGTGTGTGTGTGTGTGTGTACATGCATGTGTGTGTGTGTGTGTACATGTATGTGTGCATGTGTGTGCACGTGTGTGTGTGTGTGTGTGTGTGTGTGTGTTGTGTATGCATGCTGTATGCGTGCATACTTTTAAAGAATGTATGTGTGTGTGTGTGTGTGTGTCTGTGTCGGTAAGTATCCCACGTGCATCCATTCATGCACTGGATATGCATGTGTGCATGTTGAGCCAGTGTGCTCTGTAGGTTCTGTTGACTGTAAAGTGTGTTGAAAGCATAGAGTACAGATATCACTCCCTCTCCACACACAGGAGCACTGAGCTGGACCTGCCATACACCGACCTGAAGGAGTACATCGCAGACATGAACATGATGATGGCCCTCATCATCAATGGCCCTGTGTGAGTCCATCTCGCGCTTGCTGCCAGAACGCATGGTCAACAAGTAGACATTGGTGGGCATGGTCTCACTCACGGTTTCATTTTCAAGATGGGGAAATGAAATGTTGAGACTGTGTGTGCATTACTTTATTTTTGCCCAAATACTAGTCTAATGAAATAATAAAAGTAAAGACTGACTTATTTTAGACTAAAATAATTAGACGCCTTAACCCCAGGCTAACTTAGGTCTTTGTTACTAAATATTACCAAGGTAACATAGTATCTGTCAGTTACTACCGACTCAGTTCCAGTAGTTAAGTTCTATCGGTTACGTCATTTGTTTACGCCGCCATTTTGGCAGGGAACTAATCAACGAAAAAATGAATGGCGATAATTTCAGAGACTGATGAGAGTAGGTTTAGGGTGTCATACACCACACATTTTACGCCATTTGAAATAATCAACTACATAAGAAAGCTAAACCGATTAAATATTAGTGATCAATGCCCCAGTTTGTTAGATGTGATTACTCAGATGGTCATGCTTATGAGCTAGTGAAGAACTACCGGTAAACTGCTTTGTGCAACAGTTTAGTTTAGATGAAGTCTGACTATCTACTATATCTAAGACATAGACAAAGTCTATTTTTGTGAAACCGGCCCCTGCTCATAGACTAGGCAAGGCCAAGGCATTGCTACAGAGGGAAATATCTCCTGTTATTTGCTGTACGCAGCTTCCTAGGCTAAATAAGAATTGAAAATGTCAGCTCAGTGACTGTAAAACCAAGCTACAAGACACATTAGGGTAACAAAAGAAGCTCCACCACAGAGAATGTCTGATACAATTACTGAAGACTTTGTTGTAGTCAGCCTGGACATCTTCTTTTCCAGTCTTTTCCAATTTGGTTTGATACACTGATGTAGTTGATGTAAAAAGACAATAGGATTTACCCACACAGAGTACTTTACGAATTTTACAAATTAATGAAGAGGTAACAGGATTCACATGTTTTTTGATGCATGAGGGTAACCATGGATTTCACTCTGAGAAATGAGTGAAATGCATTCAGTAATCCTCGGGAACATTAGGAGATTTGATAATCTGTTACATCAGAGAGTTAAGTGTTGGCTTCCTGCCGTCATCCTGGTCCTTTACAGGAAGTCCTTTTGCTACCGGCGCCTGCAGTACCTGAGTTCAAAGTTCCAGATGCACATCCTGCTGAACGAGATGAAGGAGCTGGCCGCCCAGAAGCAGGTCCCCCACCGGGACTTCTACAACATCCGCAAGGTGGAGCACATTAAAACATCAGCTCAGCATCACCACACTGGCTCTCTGATGAGATTTGGAGACATGGCAGGGTCTAGCTGTTTCAGGCCAGGTTCATTACGAGATATGGCAGGGTCTAGCTGTTTCAGGCCAGGTTCATTACGAGATATGGCAGGGTCTAGCTGTTTCAGGCCAGGTTCATTACGAGACATAGCAGGGTCTAGCTGTTTCAGGCCAGGTTCATTACGAGACATAGCAGGGTCTAGCTGTTTCAAGCCAGTTTCTTTACTCCTGTGTCTCTCTTTGATGGGTTGTAAAGCCCAAGGAGTTTTTAAGTAGTAGAGGCCTATTGTGAGGCCTATATTGTTTAGTTATATAAGTTATTGTTGCCCTCTATGCTCACTGTCTAACATCGAGCTTTCATAATTCTCTCTTTCCATCTGTTCTTTTCCTCCCCCTTCTTGTCATCATTTCATTTCCCCCTAACCATCTCCTTGCCTCCCTGCTTCTGGCTGCTGTCTTTTTCCTCTCTCCCTCTTCATCCCTCCCTCCATCTTCATCCTTCCATCCTTCCCTTCCTCCCTTTCTTCATCCCTCTCATCTTCATCTCTCCTTACCTCCCTTCCTCTCTATCTTCATCTTTCCCTTTCACCATCTTCATCCCTCCCTTTCTCTATCTTCATCCCTCCCTCCCTTTCTCCATCTTCATCCCTCCCTCCATCCCTCCCTTTCTCCATCTTCATCCCTCCATCCATCCATCCCTCCCTTTCTCTATCTTCATTCATCCCTCCCTTTCACTATCTTTATCCCTCTCTCCATCCCTCCCTCCCTTTCTCCATCTTCATCCCTCCCTCCATCCATCCATCCCTCCCTTTCTCTATCTTCATCCATCCCTCCCTTTCTCCATCTTCATCCCTCCCTCCATCCCTCCCTTTCTCCATCTTCATCCCTCCCTCCATCCATCCATCCCTCCCTTTCTCTATCTTCATCCATCCCTCCCTTTCACTATCTTTATCCCTCTCTCCCTCCATCCCTCCCTTTCTCCATCTTCATCCCTCCCTCCATCCATCCATCCCTCCCTTTCTCTATCTTCATCCCTCTCTCCATCCCTCCCTTTCACTATCTTTATCCCTCTCTCCATCCCTCCCTCCCTTTCTCCATCTTCATCCCTCCCTCAATTGCTCCCTCAGGTGGACACCCACATCCACGCATCCTCCTGCATGAACCAGAAGCACCTCCTGCGCTTCATCAAGCGGGCCATGAAGAAGTACCCCCGGGGAGATCGTGCACATCGAGCGCGGCCGCGGACAGACCCTCATGGAGGTGTTCGAAACCATGAACCTCACAGCCTTTGACCTCAGTGTCGACACCCTGGACATGCATGCTGTGAGTAGGCGCAGAGGGGGCAAAGGTCAATCTCATGTCCATATTGGTTTCAGTATAGAGTAAATGTAGGGGAATTTGGCGGCTCAGTTAGTTGAGAGTTAGCACTGAACAGCCACTTCAGAGATTCTCAGAATGGCCCCATCAGCTATAAGAGACCTGCTGGTTGAGATTGATAATTTAATTCAGAATAAAGAATTGATGAAATCTGTATCACAGAGTGTTATTAGTACTTCAGGTCTTCTGATCCAATTAGTCTAGTGAATTTATGCCAAGGCCCATATGAATTAAGCTGCATCTAGTGACTAAGTGGATAAATTCTCCTGTGTGTCAGACCTCTGAGGCATAACATAGCTGATCATTTCCTTTATTAGCTGAAGTGTTAAAAGAAGTCAGGGTTGGTTGAAGCTATGTAGGTGGAGTATAACGGTCATTCTCACTATGTCCACAGGACCGTAACACGTTCCACCGCTTCGACAAGTTCAATGCCAAATACAACCCTATCGGAGAGTCCATCCTGCGTGAAATCTTCATCAAGACAGACAACCACATCGAGGGGAAGTACTTTGCCCACATCATTAAGGTACTGTAAAGACATGAGGCTCAACTGTTCCTTCCCACCCATCTTCTAGCTTGAGTCTGCTTGGACCAAATGTCAGCGGTCATATCTGCCAGCCCTTGAGTTCCTAATAGGCCAGCTGATGTATGCTGACACAGGATCAGGCTGACTGTGGTGTTTATCTGTGTTTAGGGTGCTAGGCTATTAAAGTCAGTAATTGAAAATCCCAGGGGCATACATTAGTTGAGGATCTCTAGGCAGTAAATTATTTCAAGATCCCTTGGGAATACAGTAATTTAAGGTCCCTAAGCAACACAGTATTTGAAGATCCAGAAACCACACCATATTTGGAGACCCCAAGGCTATGCAATAAGAAAATAGTTATAATAGATACACTGAATTTATGTGTTTGTTTATGTATGTCAACTACATATATATCAAAACATGCTAAATGTCTAAATGATGTTTCATTTCATAGTAAGAATGCTGCATGCTTCATGCATTTGCTAGATATTAACGCGCTGGCTGATTGGCGTTGTGTGTTTGTCTCCTCAGGAGGTGATGGCCGACCTGGAGGAGAGTAAGTACCAGAACGTGGAGCTGCGCCTGTCCATCTATGGGCGCTGCCGCGACGAGTGGGACAATCTGGCCAAGTGGGCCGTCAAGCACTCCGTCTACTCCGACAACGTGCGCTGGCTCGTCCAGGTGCCACGCCTCTTGTGAGTACACCTGTCCGCCAGGCGAGGGCGGGCGGAACTTCAGCGTGGTTGGGATGCTCTCCAAATGGAGGAGGAGAAAGAGTCAGTACAGATTAAGGAACATAGAGCTCATGTGGCCTTGTGGATGTTGGGCGTTCAAACTGAAAGTCTATTCATCATTCAACAACACTAGCTATTCAGTGGTGCTTTCAGTTTCTTAGTGGTTCTGAACCTGGGATGGTACTTTGTGAAGAGGCTCTCAACAGAGGGAGTATTATTTGGGTCATCAGACTCAAAATTGACAAATGCGATTAAGTAGAGAGGTACTAGTTTACAATGGGTGGTTTCAGTGTTCACGTGTTGTTGTTTTTTGCTCTCAAAAAATTTAACTGTACTTTAAAACAGATATAATAACTCCACTGTTACTGAACGTTTTGTGTGAATGTGACCATAACAACACTGAGTCCTCTCTTGTATGTGTTCACAGTGACGTTTACCACACTAAGAAACAGCTGGCCAACTTCGAGGAGATGCTGGAGAACATCTTCATGCCCCTATTTGAGGTCACTGTGGATCCGCGCAGCCACCCGGAACTCCACCTCTTCCTCCAGCACGTGAGTGACAGCAAAGCTGCATGATGGGGGGAAAGGGCGCCCCCTGCTGCTTGGTGGTCCCAGCTGCCAGCCTACCCATTTGGCTTTGAATTATTTGATGATTAGTTCATAAGTTGATTTCAGTTAGGCGTAATGTAATAGAAAGAAATAGCTGTATAGTGAGCAATATCAGAGCAATACAGAATACACTTAATGTGGCTGATAGTGCATGTAGATATTTAACAACATTTACGTTTTTTGTCTGTGTGTGTGTATGGGTGTGTGTGTGTGAATGTGTTTGTATGTGTGTATGTGTGCACGTGTGTGTGTGTGTCATCTCCGCAGCTGGTAGGCTTTGACAGTGTGGACGACGAATCCAAGCCGGAGCAGCACATCTTCAACCTGGACAGTCCTCTGCCCGCCAACTGGACGGAGGAGAGCAACCCACC
The DNA here is from genome assembly GCF_018492685.1 of Alosa sapidissima. Classification (NCBI taxonomy): domain Eukaryota; kingdom Metazoa; phylum Chordata; class Actinopteri; order Clupeiformes; family Clupeidae; genus Alosa; species Alosa sapidissima. The sequence continues at coordinate 17,346,039 of NC_055960.1, forward strand.
CTACTCCTACTACCTCTACTACATGTATGCCAACATGACCGTGCTCAACCACCTGCGCAGGTAAGATTTCAGCAGCACACCGCCCACAGGTCACCTGCCTCTCAGTACGAAGGAAGAGCTTGATAGGTTTAGCTATGAGAAATATTTGTGAGGAAAAATGGTGGTTTTATTAGTATCATACACATAATATGGTTGTGTATTGGTCATGTCATGTCATACCACTATAGAGTAAGAAAAGTATGCTAGATCACCGGCCATATTATCATATTAACATTAGAAATATTGGAATAGACAAGAAGTATGCTAAAAAACACACCCACCTTGATCACTCTACAGGAGGCGGGGCTTCCACACACTTGTGTTGCGACCGCATTGTGGGGAGGCGGGGCCTATCCACCACCTGGTGTCGGGTTTCTTGCTGTCTCAGAACATCTCCCACGGACTGCTGCTGAGGAAGGTGAGAGACACGACTCTGTCATCACTCTGACACACAGACACATGATTGTTGCGTGTTGACAGATGCACAAGCATCTGTGTTTGTGTTTGTGAGAAGAAGCTTACTGAATGATGCTTTTTTTATGTTGTATGATGATGACTGTCTATTTCTCATGATGTGTTGGAGTACTGAATGTTCTGATGTTTGATCCTCACATGCTTATTCCTGCTCAGGCTCCAGTGCTGCAGTACCTGTACTACTTGGCCCAGATTGGTATCGCTATGTCACCGCTTAGCAACAACAGTCTGTTCCTTAGTTACCACCGCAACCCCCTGCCCGAGTATCTGTCCCGTGGACTCATGGTCTCTCTGTCCACAGATGACCCCTTACAGTTCCACTTCACCAAGGTCAGCACGGCGCCAGTCAAACCTGATTTCTGCCATTATACGGCAGAATTAATGTCTTAATGTTTTATCTGTGACAGATTTAGGGCTCTGATTTGCTTGACACGGTATGCACAATGCAATGCATTAATAACCGACACACACACACACACACACACACACACACTAAGGCTAATTTAATGAACTGGGCAAAACTGAGCACCACGCTACATGCAAGCCCCGGTGGGTCAGTGCACAGGTGAGGAACTTCTCCGTACATGAATTTGTTTAAAGATGACATAGAATGGACGAACAGAGACAGAGTATTTGACCTTTTTGTCACACAGTAGCCGAGTGCACTTATATAAATAAATTGGTGCCCTTAGTCTTTCCTGTTTAATATAAATATACATCTTGTTCAGATTAGAGTTTGTTTATGTGTGTGAATTATTGTGTGTGTGCATTATTGTGTCTGTGTGTGTGTGTGTGTGTGTGTGTGTGTGTGTGTGTGTGTGTGTGTGTGTGTGTGTGTGTGTGTGTGTGTGTCCATTTCACACAGGAGCCCCTGATGGAGGAGTACAGCATTGCCGCCCAGGTGTGGAAGCTCAGCTCCTGCGACATGTGTGAGCTGTCCAGAAACAGTGTCCTCATGAGCGGGTTCTCCCACAAAGTGAGTGAACTCTCACAGACCATCTCTGCTGCATTGTCATGTCCACTGATCTTTTTTTATTGCCTCTTTTCTCTCTTCACAAACATCGCATGGAAAATACAAAGTAATTGAAACCATAATTTCCTGCAGTTGCTTGTTATTAACACATTCACTTCTCGCTAAATATGTTCAACATATTCATAGTGTTAATCCAATGGCGTGTAAACAGACACATTCACAACCACTTCTCTCTCTCTCTCTCTCTGTCTCTCTCTCTCTCTCTCTCTCTCTCTCTCTCTCTCTCTCTCTCTCTCTCTCTCTCTCTCTCCTCATGTAGACTAAGAGCTACTGGCTGGGACCAGGCTACAACCATGAGGGCCCGGAGAGCAACGACATCCGCCGTACCAACGTGCCGGACATCCGCGTGGCCTACCGACACGAGACGCTGAACGAGGAGCTGCACCTCATCACACACGCCGTGCGCACGCAAGAGGCGTCCAATCTTCTGGACGAGGCGGAAGAGGAGGACACGCTCTCCATGGCCTCGTTCCCAGGGCAACGGCAGCAGACCATCACCACGCAGCAGAAGCACTGATCGCCAGGTCCAAAACGCTGTCCCTCCCTCCCTCCCTCCCTTCACTCTCTCTCTGTCTCTCTCCCTCTCTTTCTCTGCATCTTGCTCTGTTTCCAGCATGAGTCACAAAGGGGGGAGGAGGAGGAGGAGGAAGAGGAGACGTAACCTTTATTACCGGTCTCCTGTCTCCTCTTGCACCCTTAGCTGCTTGAGTCCCAAAAAATGAAGCCAAGGAATTGGGGAAAAAAAGAAAAAAAAATCTGCAGGGTCCCCGCTATATCACGGCTATTTTTCGTTTTTAGTGGATTGCCATTTGGTAACCAGTACGCCCCCTAAGCAGTGTTTTCCCCAATACCGCATTTGGATGCTTCCCCTTATGCTTTTGTTTTTAAACTAGTATGCGGCTCTTGCCTCATCTCTCCGATTATAGCCTCTTCACTGTGATGCATTTTTTACCATATGATCACATGGTATAAGTTATCAATGTCCTTCAGTATGCCATTTCTCTGTCATGTGTGCTTCTACATCAACGAGATGCTTAGGGGACAAATGCTTATTGTTGGTCATTTGGATTTGAAGACCCACCCGCAGTGACCAATTTTCCTGTCATGTGATGGCTGCATGTAAAGGTCTTGACCAATCAGATCAACCATTTTGTTTTTTCATCACTAGCCCCCAAGCGCTGCAAGCTGTCCCTATCCCCTAGTCATGCTGCCTTATGAAAACTGACACTACCTTCATCTTCCATGTTCAGTAGCAACTACAAAGTAGAATCATTCAGCAAAGTCAATATCGGCTGCCTTATACAACGCACACAGAAACACGACTAACCCAACATGACCCATCCACCCACACATTTTAACTCGACGCACATAAGCAGGAATTTAAACACACTCAAACACGCACACATACACACTCTGTGTCACACAACAGACATGTTTAAGAAAGAAATGGACAAAAGTTCCACAAAAGTGTGAAACTGTCCCTTCAGGAGGACCACAGGGACACTGCTCACAGGTCTCAAACTGCATGTTCCCTGTACTCACGAGACTTTAAGGATGGACAGAGATGAAGACCAAATATATGGTCTGGAAGAAACATTCCAAAGTGTGAACATTGTAGAAAATGTTTTAGTTTTAATTGTAAGAATAAGAAACAACCTGTATATTCCGTACTAAATCTATCTATTTGAAGCAACACATGTATACTGGTATATGCAGCTCACAAGAAGGATGTTATTCTAGTGTATAGAGCCATGGCATAATATCTGTATATTAAAGGGACACCAGGCAACGTTTTTGTGTTAATTAATCATCTTCTTAAGTCGGTATATGGTTAAATGACTCATTACGGGGCGAATGAAGGCTCTCTCGCCCGCCCCTACTGCCTGTAGGAAGAATATCCCACTTGCAAGTTCGGTGTATCCTACCCGACCAAAGCAGTATCAGTTTACAGCACAGAGGCAGGCTAACAAAACGCTAGAGATTGTTGCAAACGTGTGTATAATGGCAGAGCCGGCGAAGAAGCAGCGAAAACCCTTGACGGAAGACGCAAAGAAAAGGAAAAGAGCTTCAGACCGAGCGAGGGGGAGTTTCGTAGAGAAAAAGCATCAGGCTTGCCTGGTGTCCCTTTAATATATACAGTTTGTACTGTACAGTAGACCAGTGTGTGGTAGAGTGGATATCCATTCTGAGAAGTCTTTCACATTTGCACATATACGTATATAAATCAAGATGGCAAAACGAGTGACTAGTTTTGCTGTCTGAGTTTGCAGAGTTTGCATGTGTGAAGTGAAGCATGTCGTAGTCTGGCACGGTTTGAACCGTAGGGGGGGGGGGGGGTATCCTTCTATCATTACCTCAGACATCCCAATGCCCCCACCCTCACCCCCCTCTCGTTGCCCCAGTATCCCTGAGCCTTGAGTTCTTCCTAGCGAGGGAGTTCAACCTGTGCTGACATCTCTGCATGTTCTCAAAGCAACCAACCAACCAAGCCAAGAAATCCGTGTGCCTTTTCAGTTTTTTTTGTATTTTTAGTTATTTACTTTTTTTAAAGGCCTTCAGTGAGATTTGAGAGGTCACAGTCATTGATAGTTGAAGAATGGAATGTGGAATGAGGAATGTGATGTGCTCTCAGACTGAAAGAAGTCACAGTTATAAGTAAAGTGAGAATCTACTCACTGGCCAAATAGTTATTTTATTGTTTATTTTGTCATGTCAGCAGGCCATCTATTTTTATTTTGCACGTGTCTGTGATGTTTCCTTATGGACTTTTGAGGAGGTGAATGGACAGAAACACTGTTTACAATGTACTGTCAAATGTGATGATCCAATACAGGAAGTGACTTCAAATCCTGTCTGGTGACATGAAGGGGATGTTTGAATGATCTTGGATGATGGCGATCAGGGTGCCATGACGATCAACCATGGTAACCATCCTTATGTTTTCTTGGAGGGGCAACTCTAATCTCCGAGGTCATTAACACCCTCAATCGATTTTATTTCCCATCCAGCCCTTTCTTTGATAGTCATACCGCCCAAAGACACCAGCTTTCACTCAAAGGTCTTTCAGTTTTCATTTTATTTTGGATTTTAAGTTGGGATCACCCTCATGTTCCTCCAGCTTCACTCTGGACAGGGGATGAATTAGGGCAGAGGTCAGTGCCCTCCACATCTCCAACCCGTTTTGGTTCTTTGGTTCGTACCTCTCTTGGCTCACTCTGAGGATTCTGGACATGGGTCCCCTGTCTGTTTAGGACTCGAGATGATGGTATGTGTACGTCTGAGTCCTTGTGGTGGTCTCGTTTGAGTGTGACTGTCCTCTTCCCCGTGGAACTCATGGATGCCAACGCTGGGGACATGCCCACGTATGTGCCTCCGTGTGAGGACGCATGTCCACATCATCGCTTGTGTGTCTCAGAATGAGGACGATGTAATTGGTCCTCACAGTGCTCAGAAGTCTCACTGTGAAAGGGTGTCATGGGTAGAGACTTAAGTGGATAGCTCTGATTTTGCTTGAATATAAAAAGTATTTTTTATATAACAGAGAGATAAGCAGTTTATACAGACCATTTATTAATTCATGTGGTGAGTGGTAGCAGCAAAATAAAAACGTGAACGTTGATTTGTTGCAGATGATTTTTTTGTTTGTTTATTGATAAGCAATTAGATTTAACATTTGTTTTTCAAATTATGTCACTTGTTTATTTTTACTGTTATTTTTGATGTACTATTTGTTTGTACTGATTTGAGAAACTCACTAATTCCATTAAAAAAAAAACAAGCAATCCACCCTTTGATCATTAGCCTCAGTGGAAACAATGTATATGAATCTGGCATGGCAATATGCTTCACCTCGGTTTCCAAATACTGTATGTCTGATTTCTTTAACACTGATGGACATTTAGAGAGACCCAAACAAATGTCCAGTTTTTGATCTTGCTTCAGTGATATTCTAAATTGTTATCTTGCCTGGTGAGCATGATGGGGTGTATACGATGCTAAAATGCATGTGGTGTGCCATAGCCACAGCTGTGAAGCTTTGAGCTTCACCATAGGGGTAAACCAAATTTCTCAATTCTTTTAAAACCTTTTTTTTAAATCTTCTATTTGGAAATGTCATGATACACTTCTGAAATGTCATTTCATAAATAAAGCGGATTTTGACATTATTCTGTATATCCTTCTCCAAACACCTTTTATTAAATGTAATCTTTACATTACTGAGAATCCTACACAGATTTACTCTAAAGTGTTTATTCTGTTCTAGTTTAAGAGTTTGTGTGTAATATGTGAAATATGCACTTCAAGATATTAAAGCAACATTGTTAAGATCAGTGCACATTCACATCATCACACTCCTACCACCCTGACTGTAACTAGTGGGGGTCCTGGAACACACGCTAAGGTCAATTTAGGTGTGCTTCACAGGCTTTGTGTAATTATACAATTATGAACCATATTTGTGTTTGTTTTTTTCCAGTATTTTTTAAACAGCCTTTTTCTATGTGTTTTAGGTTTTGTCATTCTTTTATTTGTTTTGTTTTGTCTCATGCGTGTGTGGGTTTGTATGTTTTGTATGCTCTTCAAGGTTATAGGTTTGATTTGACTTTTTATGTAGTCACTGGTATGCTTTCACACAAAAAGCAATGTCTCACAGACTCCTGGAAGCCTCTGTGCTGGAACAGTACATATGTAATGCTACAATGAAATAAAGCATGTATATTCACTTGCTTGCCACTCATTTTCTTTTATTCATGAACTTGAGCTCATTCCTAAGTAAGAAAATTTACATATGGCATTATGTCAAGACTATTTTTAACATAACACATGCAGAATATTATTTGTTTTATTTTATCACTACATCTTGAAAATGCATAGAGTTTAGTGTAATTAATTTGTAGAGCAAGGTCATGGAGAAATGTCTCCTGCTACAAATAGTGTTATGGCAAGACAAAATTGAGCATAAATAGAGACAAAGTATATTTATGTGTGAATGAAGGTGTACATAATTGACCACGTAGGATGTATACAGTAGATATGTGGCATCAGGCACAATATTTGTTTCCATGGGAACAGCAGAACGGAGGATCCTAGAGGTGATTGCTATGTTACAGCAGGAGTTGCAAGAAATACTGCTTAAATCTCATTCTTACATTAACAGCATACATTTACAGTAAAGTACAGTGGTTTCCAAAGAATCCTTCCAAGCCTTCCTTAGCGGGCATGTAACGAAAGGTTCCTGTATCCAAATGACCGTACACATCGTTTTTAGTTATGTCTTAGTCCTTCAGATTCTCTATTGGGTCCAGTTCCTTTTGTTGAGTCATTATTCCATATGTCTGACTTCACTTGCCAACTAGATTGAAAAGAGGGAAAAGAAACCTCACGTGAGTTTGATAAAGAGCAGTTTAAAAAAAACCCTGTGTGGGCACTTTCTATGATTTGTGTGGTTGTCTGAGGTTGCTATGGTTACTCACAGCATTTGCTGCCTTGACATTCTGCAGCTGGAAGAACACCCGGTCCCCCTCGTCAGGACAAATCATCTTCAGCTCCTCGCGGGTCATCCCGAGAAGAGAGGCACCACTGAGCATGCTCAGACAACGCACCGTGCTGAGAGAAGAACAGGAAAGGCGCAGCTCATTAGTTAATAATAATACAATGTTAGTCTATGATAACGACTGTACATTTTTGTTTGGGACCAAAATGGCATCAGTCGGTGCAGCTTTGAGTAAGGCGCAGCCATCTTGTGTGGAGACAGTCTGTAAGTCGATCAAGTCGAGTTTGATAATGGACTTTGAGAACAGACTTTCTTCTCACAAGATGACAACGACCTGAAGAAGAGCAAGGTAATGCACTGACTACACAAACAGTCTTTTTATTACCTTTTCTTTGCACAAAAATACAAATACTTCAGTTTGTCTGCAGAGACCGATAGCAGCATAGACGTGTAATGATTTTGTTTGAGCACAGTTAATGGCTGAAAAGAGCTATTTAATTTGATGTATGGAAGATGCTCCCAAAGGCCTATGTAAATGCATATTTCAGTCTTGCTCAAAACTGGACCGATTGACATGGTTTTGATCCCAAATTAAAAATGTAGCCTACACCTGTTATACAGAAATAAACCCTAAGTTGATGTTAGACCGGAATTTCCCTTCAATAATATTTGCACATACTAACAGAAATATACTCAATGCCTTAATTTACACTTTTATTCAAAGAAGGTCTAGGAGCTGTGCAATACCATTTACTTTATCATGTTAGTGGTTGAATACATTAAACACGTGACTGCTGTCAGTTATATGTATAGTAACCACTTACATCTTATTGAATCCCTTGTACTCCAACCAGGCCTTCACCTCTGGTGGTTTAGATTTCTTGGTCAAGTTTGGGATGGTCACCACTTGCTGTTGTTCCTGGGATGGAGAGCAATACATCAGAAGACGATCAATTGATTTTAATCTTTTTAAAGATATCAGAAAACACCCAAATGTCTAAGCTTGCTAGGGTCTCCCATGCATCCCAATTCAGTGCTAACGCTAGCCCACACAAAACTTGTTGTAATACTCAGATCTCCTTATAGACCCTGAGCAGTGGAAATATATGCCAGGCACACTATTAATCAAAACTCAATTCATTTATTCTAATGCGAGTGGAAAATATCAGTATCAATATCAGTTTTACTGCCCGTTTCATTGGAATAAAATGTGACAGCAGGTAATGCTGGCGGCCATGTTTTTACCTCTCTCTCCTTTTTGTCTAGTGGCTCCAAGACGTTGTTTGGGACGTGTCCTACCTCTCCATTGTTATTTCGTACCTTCCACCATTGCTTGGACATATCCAGCAGCTGTAGAGACATGGTCAGATAGATCTCAAGACACAGCGGCACTTGTTCACATATGAATTTGCAAATATCCATGCACTTTGATGCTCTTATCAAAGAGCATCAAAGTATCTTCCTGGTGACCAGTTTCTTTTCTTTTCTGTTGTCTAGTTTTGATATCATTAGCCAAATGGTCTGCACATGTGCTCTCATCCCCTCAGTCTTAGTGCCACTTAGGTGACTCCCTTCTTAATTCACCTGGACAATTTCCCCTTTTGAGATGCTGAGCTCTCTCTGGTTCCTGGCGGTGAAGTCGAAGATCACACGCATGTAATTGGCCTCCTCCTCTCTGCAGGGAAACACAGAGGCATATGGTGGTTGGTGAGACCAACGCTTGATTAGCCACATATCTAATGACACAGCATAAACACTGGGGGAGAAGGAAGCAAACATACTCCTCATCGGGTGGGGGCTTCCATGGGGCCTGTGAAGAGAGTGGCAACACTTCAGTATGGTGGGATGATCACATTACATATCGGCTTTACTAGCAAGTTGTTTTAGATTAGATTAGATTTATTGCATCCAAATATAAGAGTGAGCAATAAGTTTTATCTAAAAAATGAAATGTCTGTTACAGTATACAGGTATGCATGTGTGTGTGCATTATTTGTGTGTATTAGGTTGTATGTATGTGTGTGTGTGAGTGTATGTGTCTGCGTGTGAGTATATGTCTCTCTGTGTGTGTGAGTATATGTCTCTCTGTGTGTGTGTGTGTGTGTGTGTTTGTGTGTGTGTGTGTGTGTGTGTGTGTTTGACCTGATTTAGTGGTGTCTCATTCCTGGTGTGCTGACTGGGCTGCCTGCTGATGGGACGACTGGACGATGGCGGCCATGGCTGTGGCTGTGCCTGCGGCTGACTCTCAGGTGTGACGTCTGGGGGTATCCAACCATCATCGAACGTCGGGAAGTACTCAGGAATCTCCTCGTCGTCATCTGGCCACTGGGTACTGACAGGGAAAACCACACACTTGTCACGCGCAGACAGACAGACACACACTGCAGGTGCCCATAGCAGCACCTCCCCTTTCCTTAGTCTGAAACCATAAACTGATTCTGTGAACTGTTAGACTAGCCCATTATATGGAGCAGAGTGTAAGTAAACACACTGGGTCTTCATCAGGTCAGAGGGAGAGCTCCAGCAGGCAGCAGAACTGCCCACCTGGTACATGAGCACACCTACACAAGTATGGAGCCAACCACAAGCACCCAGAAGTTATCTATCTATCATAAAGGCAAAAGCTACAAAAAAATGTAAATATACACTTGTTTAGAAATGTATTGGGCCTTGTTAGCTTTTGTCTTTAATTGTGACAGAGAAGAGATCGACAGAAAATGAGTGGGAGAGAGATGGGAGTAGATTGGGAAATGACCACGGGTCAGAATCAAACATGAGTCCCCGTGGGCACTTAAAGCTGCAGTTGGCAAGTCTGACAAATTGAGGGGACTTAGCCAAAATTTTACAACTCTCACGCCCCTCCCCCACTACCACCGAGCACCCTGATTTGATGTAACGGAAGCCAGCTAGCTTAGCTGTGCGTGTGTAACATTGGTAAACCTCACTCCCCGACGCCTCAAGAGTGCTGCTGGCACGCGAGCTAGTAGCCTGGGCTTTTAGCTCAACTGTCAGCAGCACGATCGACTCCTGATCCGAGGTGCTGCTGTTTCGCGGGTTCGAGTCTGGGCAGGGCTGAATCACGCAGGTTCAACACAACGCAGGTTACATTGGAGCCGTGACCCGGATCGGGAGTGAGGTTTAGGGGGGTGAGTGTAACGGAAGCCAGCTAGCTTAGCTGTGCGTGTGTAAGTAGCCTCAAACGTCAGGCGGATGGCGCAACAAGGCGTTCCTAAGTTTCTTGGCTTTTAGCTCAACTGTCAGCGCGATCGACTCCCGATCCGAGGTGCTGCTGTTTTGCTGTGGTCCGAGTCCGGGCGTGTGCGCAGGGCTGAATCACGCAGGTCCAACACAACGCAGGTTACACTGACATGTAAATCTAGTATATCTCTTCCTCCAAATGAGGGTGTTATCTGCCTGATGAGATCCTGATGGGTCCTACCTGGGGATATTCCAGGCGTCTCCCAGCGTCTGCCAGAACTGGTCCTCCACTGTGGTGGCCTCTTCGCTCATCAGCCTGATGCTCTCCGGGATCAAGAGGGGAACGACAATAGATGGGGGCAGTTCCTCAGAGCAGTAGTTTACCAGCTGCAGCAGGGCAACCAGTAAGGTAGACCAGTCAGTTGATATCGCAATGTAAAAACTGTGTTGCTATGATAGTCAATGAACAAAATATTCAGGCAGAGTGGACAAAAATGTTACAGTATGTACCTCTGTGTAGGTCATATATTCAAGCTAGTATGCTATGCTTCCAACATCCTGACACATACTTCTGTTATGCTTCCAACACATCCTGACACATACTTCCTTGCTATGCTTCCAACATCCTGACACATACTTCTGACTACAGAATTCTGCTATTCTGCTTGAACACAATAATCTGTTATAGTTGTCAAAAATACATTGGACTTCCTGTTGTATACAAAAATATATTGCATCTCCTGTCAGACTTTGGTGTACTAGAGAGAAGAGTGTTCTCTCAGCTTACATAGGTGAGGATGGAGAAGAAGACATGGACAAGGTCAGCAGCACTTGGATCGCTGATCTTCCCGTTAAGTTCTCCCTACCATTGAAAGAGAGGGGAGAGAGGGGTTCAATTGACGACGAGGGATTACACTCAGCTTTCATAAGGTTTATAGCATCAATGGAACCTACCAGAAGGTTGAAGGCAAACTTGAGTTTCTGGAAGCAGATTTCAAACTCCTCTGGGGAAGGCATGCCTGCAATAGCTTTATGAGAGAGACACACAGTGGATAAGCTCATACACTGCTCCTATGGCTTAGATATAGCCTTTTGCACACTGCCTACGGTTACCCTTACTGGTGGCGATTATAGCCCATTGTCTTCCTTGTATTTGTAAACAACTCTGTGAAATAAATAAGAATTTGAATATATGACAGCTGTATCCTGATCAGTTTATTCTCTTAGTGGACTTGCTGGGGAAGTGACCTAGGTATATGGTATAGGGTTCTCCCACCCTTGTAACTGGGAGTGGCGTACTAGTCTCTATTTAAAATATTATGCTACAGGCTACACTTTATATTTTATAACTAAAATATAAAGTATTGATTAGATATTGATAAGTGGACCAGTTTATATTGTCATTTTCATTCTTACTTTTGGCCTACGGGTGTTAGTGTAAAATCAGGTATTGGTTGTGTGTGCAATGGCTAAAATGAAATGTATGTCTCATCAGTTTCTACTGCAGCTGAAGTACTTTACCTTTGAACTTCTTTTTCTTCTCCTTTTTCTTCTTTTTCTTCTCTTTTGGGGCCACGGTGACCACTATATCCATGAAGGCCTCGATGTCATTTATCAAGTGATTCAAGATGTCCTGTGGGGGGCATTCAGAGGAGAGATAAATTCTCAAGACCCTAAACCCGCAACCCCCTGTCCACTCAGGTACTTCAGACTATGTGTGTGTTAGGTGGATGCTTTACTGTCCAGCAGGTCTGAACTAATACAGGTCATTGTGCTCAGAGGAATCTGTTGTGCAACACCTAATGTTTTCTACTTCTAGTCACCAAGATGTGGTTTGTGGTTAGATGGTCTAGCGTCTGAAATCTATCTAGATAGATGTACTGTATATCTGCTTCTCTAACAGAGCTTAAAAGAGTTTCATCACAGGGTTATGTGGGGCAAAAAGTCACAAACAGCAAAAAGTCATTTTATCAATGGAATTGAAAGTCAATGAAGGTGAGTGAAATACAGACCACATTTCTCTCTTTCTCTGTGTAGGGCGGGGGGGGTGGGGGTCCTTTGGGGTGGAGGGGGTGACGGCTGCCTTTGTACCGGCTCCGGTAATTTGGCAGGAGGCGTGGGTGTAGGCAATGGGCTATCATCTGCAGAAAGACAACATCAGCAATGGATGCCCCTCCTTCACTATGCCAACCAGATAAGTAGATAAGCTTCAGAAACATACATATAGTATAACATAAATCCACCCAGTCATGGTTAGCGCCTTATCAGAAGATACATTAAACTGCTGTGTGGTGCCACCTCTCAACTGCATGTCACAGCTGCTGTGCTGCTGACGTCTGTCTCAACCCTATGAAGCCTTGAGTTGTTCCTTATAATAATCTTAGTGGAACGCATTCCTTACTGTGTCTTCATCAGGAAATGGGTGCTCTTGAATTGTTCTGACGTAGATTTTTCCAGGCACACCCAGTAGGAGTGGTCTAAGTATTTTGTTGATATACAAACCAATAAACCACACGATAAAAAGAGAGCCACCTTACTGTTGTTGCACTTTATGAGCTCAGAGTCTTACTCCAACCTCATGTAATTTAACAAAGTCTGAGCTACGCTCTCTCTCTCTCTCTCTCTCTCTCTGTCTCTGTCTACACACACACTTTTTCTCCCCCTCTGTCTCTCTCTCTCTTTCTCTCTTTTTCTGTGCCTCTCAAACAAACAAACAGCTTGTCTGTTTCCAGGAGGCAGAGTCATCTTCCCCAGATAAGGGTTTATCTGCGTGTTCACCATAGTCTGGGGCGTCCCACTCCATGGGGGGCTGTTCTGGGCGAACCCACTCTACTGAAGCAGGTCCGTTGTTCTGAGGGATACTATTCATCTTGCCAGCCATGATAGCTCTCAGGTTATCCCTACAACAGCAGATGGCGTCTTATTAAACATATTTGATTTCATTCATCCTGAGCACTTTGTGTCTCAAAAAAAACTAGTGTCATTTCAATATCTACTGCATGTGTCAAATTTTATGTCTGGAATACGACAGTAAAAATTATGAAAACTAATACTTTTGAGATGCACAAACCATTACATCACTTATATTCATAAACTGAACAAAAAAAGGGTATTTTATCACTTTTAACTAGTCATTTTCATTAATAGCACATTTACAGAATATTGATGACTTTGAAGCACACTGTTTTTCCTGAGGAAATTTACCTGGGTTGTCTGTTTTCTACATGGTCAACTCTTCTGTAGTTGATGGCTCTGTCTAGATTTTGTTTGATATAATCAGCCTAAATGAATAATAAAGGAAGGAACGTTTAGTTCAAGGATGTGTATATCACTTGAGTTCTTAAAGAAGGACATGTGAGTAGGTGGGCTGGTACTAATAGGCAAACACTATGAACCTGCAAATGTGGAACCTGCGTGAAGAGAGTTTTCCAAAAAGACTTTCAAAGGTTTCTTATCTAGTAACCAGCTACAGATCACAACACACAACAACCAAATAGTAAAAATAGTCAGAGACGGTCCATTTTTCTGCCACTGACCCTCAGGGAATCGCTCTGGAACATGAAGACGCTGTGGCCCATCTTGCGCTCCTCCCACACGGCCACTGTCAGCAGGGAGTTATAAGTGCCGTTGTCCAGCACGGCCTGCACACCTAACACGTTACTGACCGGATGCGTCTCCAGCTCCTCCTGAGAGATGAAGAGAGGGGAGAGGAGGAAGAGAGGATTAGGGGAGAGAAGGAGGATAAGACAAGAGGGGAGGAAGTAGGATGGAGAGGAGGTGGAAGGAGACAGACAGAAGAGATGAGGAAGAAGATGTAGAATGGTGGTCGAGGAAGGATGGAGAAAGAAATAAGTGTGAGGAATGAGGTAGAACAAGTAGGAATAACAAGGGAGGAGAAAACAGATTGATGTGAATGAATACAAATGATGAGATGAGGACAGAGGACATGACATGAACAACAGAACAGGATCTGACCTGAAATTATGCTATCACATTATGGACTAAGACCCTACAAGACCCAACTTGGACGAAAACTTTGCCTTTCATTTTCGCTAAACTTTGAAATTCATTCTGTCCAAAACTGGAGAGGGCCCCCTGCTATTCTCAGGTAAACCTGGAGTGGATTCCCACCGGTGTCAAGACAGTTCTCACTTTGGTCTCGATGTCGATGAGCTGAAGTGACCCATCCCGCACCTGCAGGAACATGTCCTGGCCCCACACACTGCCCATGGCCTCCAGCATATTCAGACGCTCGATACAATCGTCCAGATTCACGTCCCGGCCATCCATTTCACAGGTGAACAGGTGCTGGAGAGAACGTTCAAAGCATTCAGAGAATTACTAAACCATTAAGCCATACGCCTAGTTTCAGTTCAACTTTTTATCTTGCGCTTTTATCCATTCATAACATGCAGTTTTTGGCCATTCCAGTCAATTTAATTATATCCTTCACATTGTCAAATAGTCTCATTTGATCAGATCAGAGGGGAGATGCATTGTGGGAGTTCAGTACCTCAACTCTGTACTGGAAGCGGCCCATCTGATTGTTGATGTTTTTCACATACTCTTTTCTCTGCACTGCTTAGAAGACATAAAACCCACTATTAAAAACCACTGACGAATGTTTCGCAAGATAACATAACTCTCACCACTAATTTTGCTATTCACTAAAGACAATAATGATTGACTAATCTTACAATGCGTTATAAATCTTTGTCTAAAGGTTTTCATTTTCTAAAGATGATAGTAACATGTTTATGTGTGTAAAGTTATTGTTGATGTGATTGCAAGTAATAATGTCAGGTTGCTACAAAAGGAATAATATCTGGAATAAAGTTTATAATATGCTAAGAATCACAGTCATAAATCTGGTTTGTTTTGAGCAGGGGCTTACTCACAATATATGGATTTGCCACTTGGTCTGGATATATTTGACATCTGGGAAGATGTCTCCACTGAGAATCCACTGCAAAAAGCACAGCACATTAAAAAAAAAAGTCTGAAACCCGCTGACAATCAACATAGAATAAAGAAAAAGAAGAACCCCATGATTACTTGGATATGACGGAGCTAGCATAACTGCTGGTGTCAAAGCTGTAAGGATCTTGGTACATCTTGGACCGTCTTTGGCCAAACACCTGTTTTAGGAGGAATGAACTCTCATGAATAGAAAGATCTGCGAAAATGAACAGCGTTGATCAAAGACTGTATGAAGCCCATTATCCATTGTTGACATCTGTATTAACATCTTAATAATACTTGTGATACGCATTACACAACTCATTCATGTAAAGGGTTGTTGTCATCATCATGAACACATAGTATAAGTCCACTACAGTTAGATTAACTGAGTCAAATAAGGTCACAGAGAAGACCTCTACTGTGGAGGAACCTTTCTTCCTTGTGTTATGTTTTTTACTGTAGTAGTATAGCAATCCTGGTTAATAATTCAGTCAGCTTCACACATCCTCCCGAGGAAAGCATTAACAAACACATTTGACAGGGTTCTCATCAATTTCATTTTCACCTTTGAATGTATTCCTTGTTGTTTGGTTAGGGAGAGACTTTTTCCCTACATTCAGGCTTTTGAGTTAAGTGTGTTAAAACAAACTATAATGTTGACAAATGAAATGTCAGTCAATTTTTTTAATCAATAGCCTATGCTCTATGTTACCTTAAGGATACTTAGCATGTCTGGGTATTAAAACACCTTCTGAAGATATTTCCTGAATTGTGTGGCTGTAACCTATACTGAATAGGCATCAGTATTGAACATACTTGGGATCTACAGAGATTTTACTCACTCATTAAAGCGAGTACACTCTTGTTTTGGAATACGTCACCATTTAATACAGGGTAGCACAGAGATGCTACAACTGTATTTCTCACCATCTGTAATAGACCTAGCATGGAATGCACAAAGCCAATAATACTAGTGGTGAGAACACCAAAACACACAGGATATATTACGCATTGATCCAGCTGGGTACACTATACTGAGAGGCATACCCAGATTGATTTTAACCCCCGGACAACAGAATTATCAGTCATGATTTTACTATCACATTATTTGTCATTTAGTTGATATGCCTATTCAGAGGAACTAACAATAGCCTAGCCTACTACAGGGATAGTCCTCTTTGAGTAAGTTGGGGTTAAGTGCCTTGCTCAGGGGGACAATTGTGGCAGCTCTTGGGGTATGATAAGGGATCAGATTCCAAAAATAATTCAGTGGAAATGCATGGATTCCAGTTTCTTCCAGTAGCAGCAACTGGAATCCATGCATTTCCACTGAATTACTTTTGGAATCTGATCCCTTATCATACCTGTTCATTCTTACTCGTTGCTCGACTTATCGTGACTAAATTCAAGATGGCTGCAAACGCTAAACTTCGTGAAGATACTGTCCATATAAATCGTCTTGTAAGTAAACTACCAATGTTTTTTCAAAGTTTTCAATGTCTCGTTTTAAATGTCAGGGCCCTTGGAAGTCTACCAATGAAGTGTGGAGATACATTGAGCCTCGTAAATGGGTGTAAAACAGTGATTTATTTGCATGGCTAGCCCGATGCCGAAGCACCACTATTGAAAAAGCTGTTGGTAGCATCAGCTAACTAGCACCAGATTTTGGAGTGCAGGGGACAAGCCGAGATGGGCTATGAGACATACGTTCACACTCGGTATCATGTTTCAATACACTTTAGGTCAATATCACACCGGAATTCTCCTTTAATGATTCATGGCCACCTACTCTGCCCATCTATTACTGTAGATACATTCAATCAAACATTTGCACATGTGTCAAATTCAGCACAAACACTCCATGTTAATGAATGACCCAGTGTTCTATTACTTCTGAACCACCACCTAGCAACAAGCTGGAGTAGATATTATCCAAAGGGACTCAGCGTTTATGGTGCCATAAAAATAACTAAGAGACCAGAGAGTCAAGATTACTTGTGTTTTCTATGATGGCCTTCGCCTTGACGAAGGAGACTCCGATTTCAAGCTGAAATAACTATTGGGCTATATGTGGGAAGCAAAAATGTGTGCTATAAACCATGAAGGCCAGTGGCAATGACCAGACACGTAACGAATGGGTTGTGTTATTTCGCCTTGAATAGATACTGAATACTGTCATTACCCTGATTTAAAGCGAGACTCACAAGTACCTGCCGACATCGGTCCAAACTACATTTCATTATTCAAATACATTATCAATCAATCCACCATGTCCATATGTTTACAGGTTATATTACATTGTTTCAGAGTGTGTGTGTCACATATATCATCAACAGTCCATACATAATTACCAAACGAATAAAAAAAGAAAACAACATTCTGATAGAAATTTTGAGAACTGGGGTACCTTTGTGAAAAGACCTCCCTTAGTCCACTTGCTCCTCTCTGTGTTGTGTTGTGAGGGTCTTCACATCATCGTTCTGTGGTCTCTTCCACTTTGATCCACACTCGCAGTACACCGCTGGAAAACTAAGGACATGAGAACTTCCTTATGATATAACGGGACAAAGTCCAGTGCCACCGATGGGTGGGTAGGGAGCGGGGGCAGAGAGAGAGAGAGATCCCTGGTTATATTGTAATGTTTGTGCCCTGTGGCAGATCAACAGGTAACTGTGAGGAGACTGGAATTGTATCTTCCTCTGAGCAGCTGGGAAGGGTCCATAGGTGTGTCTAGTATTCCGCTCAAAGGTTTACCAGTAGACCCTGGCCTGTACACAAGGAGCTTCACCATCCATCACTCCAGCAGGTTGGGACCTCAGCTGATAGCCCACTGACGACCACACCTACACTGATAACGTCATTTTTAGTCATGCTGTGGGCATAAATGATCCTCCTGGGAAAACTTGAATCAAGCTTCTCTAAGAAGAGTGTTATCAAATCTGCATCTACATTTGATTATCACTGGGCCTCCCTTGCTCCCCTGTCACAGTCACGCCAAATGACAGATGAAGCTGTCTTTAATTGCCAGCCTTTATCATGTCTGTTATCAGGGTAGGATATGACTGCAGCATGCACTTGGCTGTTCTTGTTGTTGTGCCATTCATAAAAGTGACGTTTGACTGCAGGACACTGGGGGCAGTGATTAGTTGATTAGGACTTTCCCAATGGTGACCAGCCAACCCAGAACACACATGAGGTGAGTGGTTTACTGAAAAGGGAAGTGAACTAAAAACAGGGCCACTTTAGGCCTATGATCTCTCTGAACCTGTATAACACCTACAATTCAATGTCTCACTTTAGGAATATTGAGCGCTCTTTCAATGCACACAATGCTCTACAGCTCACTAGAGTTTTGTTCATGCAAGTCTTTCTGCTTGTGATTCTGCTTGTGTCACTGGTGTAAGAAAACATAATTTCTGAGTGGAGAGGACTTGGATGCTATTGTTCAGTTCTCAAGATAAACCAACATGAACTGGCTCAATGAAAGCATGAGAAGTAGCTTCAAGTAGCTCAGTTCCTGTTTTTATTTTACTCCTCAACCACAGATGTCATCTGTAGCTGAGAGAGAAAGAGAGGCGTATCTCTAGAGGGTTGGTTTGTAAAAGTGACAGAAGTGTTGGTGCATGTGAGAGGCGGAAGCACTGTGTGTGTATGTGTTTGCATTGTGGTTGTGTCGCTCTCTCTCGCTTATTTCCTGTCAAGACTCAAGAGTAACAACAGCAAGAGCCGACGGTTGAGGCAGCTGTTCCGGAGACCAGAGGGTGCGAGAGCGGGAACCGGGGCAGTCAGCTGAGAGCCAGCAGAGGCCTGAAGCAAGCCTTTTATTCCGACTCTCACGGACCGTCCACTCTGGAAGAGCCTTGCGTTTGGAGGTATGATTAGCCTACTTTTAAGAGAGCTCCATGGCTTCTCTCTGATGGGTAGGCACAATGTGAGTGCAGTGATGTGCACAGCAGACTCTCCGAGCTGTGTGGGTGGTCATTTCGCCTGGTGCCCACACATGGCTGCTAAGCACACAGCTATACATAATTCCTCAATGCATATTCTCATTACAAGTTCTTAAGAGTGTTTCTTCAGTGCATAAGAGCATACCAGTATGTCTGGTGAGAAGACTTGCATATAAGTTACATTTATCTAAGACTTATTTTATAGGCTTTGGTGGAATTAGATGGGTGATTATTTGTTGCATTGTTAGAAAAGTTATTTTTCTCCTCCTGAATGTAGGTTTCCTTTTGTTTGAATGTATTTGAACAAAGGAGTTCAACTTGTTGCTTTCTGTGATGCATTTGAGTAGCCTACACAACTAACCTTGAGGGCTAGGTGGAGACACACCCTGTTCACTCAACCTCTTGACCTTACGGATGAAAGACATAGCAGGTTTCACAGAAATTCCACCAAATGTAATGACATGCAACTAACCATTCTCTCTAGCAGACTGATGTTAATTCAACACTACCTCGACAATATCAAGTGAGACGTCAAACAAAGCGAAATGGAGACCGATAACGTGCTAAAGCGGCAGTGGCTTCGAACGGAGAGCTATGACCAGAAGCTGGAGCACCGGGCCGCGAAACACGAATGCCTTCGTGATCGCAACAATGTCACGAGCTGCCGCAGCCCGGGCACTCCGCAAGAGTCCGATTGGAAGAGAAACATGAGGAGCAAAAGACAGAGGGAGTTCCAGAAGAGGAGGCAAATTAGCAGCGACGCTGCACTCGTCTCTGGCGGGAAAGAAACGACTCAAAAAGAGAAAGTGACCCTGAGGGGGAACAGGCGGAAAGTGCCGTTAATCCACAGACAGTCACTGGTGTCATCACAGGATTTGGGCATCATCTGGCCACACATCAGTGCGTCTGCTGAGGTCAGTTTATCTCTGACATGTATGGGCTGCTACAGATAACATTTGGTTGTAGGTTAAATTAGGCCTATTGTGTTATAGTAGTAGTATGAAAATAAACTAGAAAATGTAATTTCGAGGAAATTACCAGTGCATGAACATACTGTATATTAACATAAAATGCAAAACAAACTTTTATTTGGAAACAGTTGGCAGGAGTCATAGTTGATAACAACTGACAGTTGAAATGTCTAAACAGTTAAATAGTTGAGTAGTTTAAATAGTTAAATTATTTAATAGTGAATTATTGTAGTGAGGACATTTATTTTGAAACAGTTGTGGGCAGAGGAAATAGGAACAGAATCTGTAGTCTTAAGAGAGCCCGATTGTATGCTTAAAGCCTGAGACAGAGTATATAGTTTAAAAGTTGAATTTAGATAGTGTAATGGATGTTGATAGACAGAAAGTTGAATGGATGTTGATAGGCAGATTGTTTAATGGGTGGATGAGTGAATGGTTTGAAGAGGATGAATGGATAGAAAGTTGGATGGAATGTGCCTTATATCCTTGTAGAATGGAGAGACGCAGAGAGAGTTGGCCTAGTTAAGCAGAAAGCAGTTGATACAGGTGCAATCAGTTTAACTGGCCCTTTGATGGGTCCTAGTAGTGAGCAGCTGGAAGTTGATACAGGTGCAAATCAAGTTAATTAGCCCATTGTGATGTCATCAGCCCATGTTAAGTCTATGGGGAAAAATAAGCTTGTTTTTTATTAATATCTCAAAAAGTATAACGTTTACAAAAGTGAAAAATACATTCCCCACGTGTCCTTTTCAAGACCTACGTTACAAAGTTTGAACGAAGTTTCTACGTTAAACGGTTAAAGCTGAATTAGACACAGAAATTTGGTGGGAAGAATAATAACTAGAAATGCAATTCCAAGGAATTACCAGTGCATGAAAATGCTAAAGTTGTGATGTAAAATAACAGATAATACAGAGATGGTTACTACGGTGATGCTAGGATAGACATGGTGGTTGCATAGCTTAATAAAAGTTGATAGTTTAAAAGTAGACTGTTTAAAAGCTGAATGTAGATAGTTTAAAAGTTGTTGATAGACAGTAGATAGTTTAAAAGTTGTTGATAGACAGCTAGTTTAATAGATAGTTTAATGATAGTTTAAAAGTAGACCGTTTAAAAGTTGAAGGTAAATAGTTTAAAAGTTGTTGACAGACTGGAAGTTTAATTAATGTTGATATTTAAATAGTTTAATGGCTGTGTATAGGTAGATATTTGACGATAACTGAAAGTTGGAATGGCTCTAATGTTTGCTAGCAGTTATGCTAAGATTTTAACTATGCTAACCATGCTACTTAGCTAATGTTTTATAGCAGTGGTAGCAATGCTAACCATGCTACTTAGCTAACTTAGCTAACATTTTCTAGCAGTTTTGCTAAACATGCTAGCAATGCTAACTATGCTAACCATGCTACTTAGCTAACTTAACTAACGTTTTCTAGCAGTTTTGCTAAACATGCTAACTATGCTAGCAATGCTAACATGCTAACTATGTTAACCATGTGACTTAGCTAACCTAGCTAATAATTTTTAGTAGTTATGTTAACTATGCTAACAATGGTAACATGCTAAGTATGCTAACCATATGACTTAGCTAACCTAGCTAATCATTTTTATCAGTTTTGCTAAAAATGCTAACAATGTTAGCAATGTTAACATGTTAACTATACTAACCATGCTAACTAGCTACAGTGGGTAGGAGCCATAGTTGATGACAAGTGTTGACATAGTTGATGACAAGTTAAAAGATGTTCAATCAGTTGTTGATAGATTAATAATAGTTTAAAAGTAGACTGTTTAAAAGTTGAATGTATATAGTTTAAAAGTTTAAAAGTTGAATGTAGATAGTTTAAACGTTGTTGATAGACAGCTAGTTTAATAGATAGATAGTTTAATGATAGTTTAAAAGTAGACCCTTTGAAAGTTGAAAGTAAAAAGTTCAGTAGTTTAATGGGTTACATTGTTTAACAGTGGATTATTGTAGTGAGGACTTTTATTTTGAAACAATTTTGGGCAGAGGAAACAGTTGAATAGGATGTGTAGTCTTAATTGACCCAGATTGTATGCTTAAAGCCTGAGGCTGCAGGTGGCCTGAACACCTGCCATAGGATTCTAATTGCTTAATGGCCGTATTATGATGTCATAATCGGCAATGTTAAGTCTATGGGGATTTTTAAAAAGTTTTTCTTTAATAGTTTAAAAAGTATAAAAGTTTCAAAGTTGAAAAGGCATAGCAACCCAATCTGTTTGAAGACCAACGTTACAAAGTTTGAATGAAGTTTCTAAGTTAAACTGTTCAAGAGAAATTGCGTGCGGAAAAAGTGGTAAGCGGAATAATAATAAGAAGCCTAGGAAGAACAGTACAGTGCATTTTCATGCACTGTAATAATAATAATAAGAAGACTTCGGATAACAGAACAGTGCATTTTCATGCACTGTAATAAGGCATGAGCAAATGTAGCCTTGGACTTTGTTTCCAGTGTGGTTTCACCATGGGTGGTGCACACTAACAAAAATACTGTCATAGGCATAAACATTTAGGTAGGCTAATAAAGGCCTTTGCCTTAGACCAATGTAGAACAGACACCTTTAAACAACATTGGTAGGCTACATCTGAAGCAATAACTTATTATATAGTTCTGTAAAACTACAGTCCGTAACTAGCCCTATAAAACAAAGTCCCATCTTTCTTTTAATCAGTCCTCTGAACTCACATAATGTGAGCTAGAGAAATTTGCTCTCAACAGGGATTAAACTAACTCAGTCACTACTATCTCACAGCAATTCTAACTGTCGCTTGTCTCTTTTAGACATCATGGATGTCACCAACAGGTACAGAGCAGGAACATGACACAGGAATGACGAGCGCTGTTCTTGACCTCACATCCAGCACAGGCAGCTTTTTGGAAGGAGGGATACCCCTGAGGAGTAGTGTGTGGACCAGTGAGGAAGGTAGGGCATGGCACAGTTCCTGTATCTGATGACTGTTTGATAAGCTTGGCTCCCCAACCCTCAAAAGTTCTGGTTTGAACTCTCACACAAAGGTGTTTCTTGCCAAGTCAATATGGGTCTTGGTAAGATTTTTAAAAATGTGGATAGACCCCTTTAGAAGTAGCCTACAATTGTTTTACACTGGCAGTTCCATGTTTAACCTTCAGCTCTTTGAAGAGCATGCAGCAGAACCCCAGGCAAAGTTTTATAAGTTTAGCATATTGCTTGAAAGAGTTACATGAGAGCAACCTGTCAAGAATGTAAATGTAAATCAGGTTTATAGGCCAAGTATACTTGCATATACAAGGAATTTGTGTTCTGCATTTTACCGATCAGGGGGTAGTGTACAACACACCGACACACAGTGTACACCAGAAAGACTGGCTGGGCCACTTCAGAGAGACTACACCCAGGAATGACCGGAGCACTCAGAGAACTTTTAAACTTTTTTTATTAAGGTGCACAAACGACTGACGTTTCGACGCACTGCGTCTTCCTCAGAGTCAAAAGACACAGTGTACACCAATTCAAACACACACACACATACCCTCAGAGCAGTGAGCACATACACACCTGGAGCAGTGGGCAGCCTTAATCCTGGTGCCCAGGGAGCAGTTGGGGATTAGGTGCCTTGCTCAAGGGCACCTCATCCGTGGATGTGGATATGGGAGAGCGCTGTTCAATCACTCCCCCCACCCACATTTTTCCTACCAGTCAGGGATTGAACCGACCGAAAGTCCGATTCCCTAACCAGTAGAAAATATAAGTAGAAAATTGTGAAAACCTACTAAGTTCCTCACTAAGTTCCTCTGGGAATATTTGTTAAAAATATATTTTTCATGTAAGTTTGAGATAAGTATGTTTATCCCCTTCATAGCTCAAAACAACAAAAGGAGCAGACCTGTAGATGTAAGCGACTTCAGCTGCCAGACAGAGTAAGTCACGCTGTCATCTTATTAGTAATACTACTTTACGTATGTACATAGTATAACACACGAATAAACACATTTAAATAGGTTTGACACAATTACCTCATGGTACTGATCTGATAGTAGTACACTGATGATGTTATGGACACTGGTGTTGTATTTACACTGACAATGCCTTTTTGCCTGAGTGACATGAGACGACTTCTGTCTTTCCTAGGTGTGGTTATGTAACCATAAAGGAGGAGGTGAGGCATTTACTCTGATAACTTGTGTCTCTCTATCCCACGACTGAGGGTGATGCAACTACTGTAGATAACCAGAGATGGGATTGGCTCATGTTTACATTGTTACCATAGTTTTGTTATTCAATCTCAAATGTGGAATATAACATTAGTTTTTCCTACGTAACCGTAATGATGGGGTACATTTGTGAACTGCAGAGCGCTATTTCATCTTCATACTGTCAGATTAGTCTTCTTAGTTCAGTTAAAGGTGCAGTCAGTGATCATACACAATATCAAGCCGATAAAATTTGTTGTCACATTCAGCAAACATCTCTTAACGATCTGCTAGCTGCCCATCCATGTGCATGTGTATGTGTGTGTGTACAAGTAATGAGCGACCAGACAATCCTTCGTTTTCTTCCCCTATCTCGTTGCTTTTGTAGGATCTTTTTCAGCTAGGAGAGTATTTAAAGGTAAGCAGGTCTGCAGTGTTCTCTTACACCACACATTTAAATGTATATGTGGAAAGAAATGAGCAGAAAATGAAACCCTTCGTTCATTCTAGGAGGCGCTGTGGAGAGAAGAGACCCTCAAGCAGAAGCTGGCTCTTCTTCAGCAGGAAACCTCCACCTTACTGGCGTACTGTGACAAAATGTGGAGGGTACATCCCCCCCCTTTTTTGTATCTTCTTTTTTACTTAACTTCCCCCCCTAATATCTGGCACACAAACACACAAACATACACAAAAATGCACACACACACACACACACACACACACACACACAGTGAGAGAGAGAGAGAGAGAGAGATATCAATAGACATATTAAGTATATACTGCACGTCATAAGGAACTTATTTAAGAGGCAATGACAGCTTATACAATTCATAACCACTGTTTACTGTAATGTGTTCACACTGTGTTTTGACTGACTGACACATAACCAGAGCTTATGGGAGACTCAGTTGCTGGATAGGTTGTTATCAGCCCCAATGCAGAGCTCAAACTGAAACTGTCTGGCAGCCCAGGCTTCTTGGAAGGAAATATGTGGTTTCAGACAGATACCTTGTCAGCGTCATGCTGTAACTCAAAGTGCAATGCTACATAGGCTATTGCATCCTGTAGTTAATGCACTGCACACACTCAAACACACAAACAGAGAGAGAGAGAGAGAGAGAGAGAGAGACAAACAGACAGAGAGAGGGGGAGAGAGAGATAGAGACAGAGAGAGAGAAGGGGGGATGCCATTGGTGATCACTATGGCTCCTACACACAGTTGCGTGCGTTGCAGTGCTGGAAACGTATCCCATTCATGCGTTTCTCCCGTCGCTCGCGTTGAGAAGTTCAGCTGTTGCTGCACCGACAGACAGCACCGGCCAATCAAGTCAATCTACAGACGGCACCAACCAATCAAATTACTTCAAGTCATTTGCATAGCTACCATCGGGAACACCCACTGGCATGCATTGACGGAACGCAACTGTGTGTAGGAGCCCTTACAGTGCCACCCACCCAAATCTATTGCACAAAGCTATTGTTTTAAGTTTATTCCGTATGAAAAATCATTTCCATTGTGAGCGCCACAGGCTATCTAATTTGAGACACATGATAATCATTCGATGTCACCCAATCAGCTGCCTTCTCAGCTAATGATTAGAAATACCTACTATATCTACATATCGAACATAACAGAAGCATGTTGAGTAGTGAAATGTGTGACAATTTTGTTGCCATTTTTCCTAGCCTGTGCTAACTTTAAGAAAATTGGAACTTCAGGTTTGATTTGACATCAGTGATGCCTTTTTCTGTTTCACCCTCTCTTTCTTCTTCTTCCTCTCTCTCTCTCTCTTCTCCTTCTTACTCTCTTCCAGGCGTGCTTTAAGGAAGACTTGATGAAATGTCAAATTGGTGCTCTTGAGTCTCAGCTAGAGGTGTGCTTCCAGGTGAGTTCCATTTGTCCACTTGACCATCCACACACCACATTGTCTTATCTGTACATTCTTACATACATACTATAAGCTATTAACATTAGCTGCAGTGTTGAAGCCGCCAGCTTTTTGAAATCACAAATCATTCAGTGCGGTTATATGCAAACAAACAATCAGATTTCAGTCCGACACATTGAATGAGGAGGAGAGCTGTGTTTGAAAACAACAGTATGAGATGAGACGTATGAGATGAGTTTGGATTAGATAATAATCATGTTTCTCAACTGCACACAGAAGCTCTTACAGAAGTGACATCACACTTCTAAACCCCCCAAAAGGCATATTTTTAGCACTCTTTGTGGTAATGCTCCCTGAGTTAATAATAGTGTGTTCATGTGGCTGGGAAGTGGGAAGGTTCCCACTTTGGACATACGTCCAAACTGAGAGTGTTTACTTGACAACAACAGAGGGGCGACATTGCTAATGTTCATAGGCTAGCTAGCCAGAAGGCTAACATCACATAGTTACTCAAAAGTAAGTACTGGGAAGTATTGGGAACAACTGGGAAATACTGTTCCATATCACAATCACCTGTGCTTATTAATATAACATAACCAAACAATGAAGTGACTTATTTGGGGAACAAGTCCATTTTTTATCTTTCACTATGTTGAGTGATGTCAAAATGTCTCTTGGGGGCTCTCCCAAACCTCTGACTTCATAGCCTGAAGCCCCCCCCCCCCAAAAATTTTTTTTTTATAGAATTCTCCCACTTGCTCCCAGGTGCTCACCATAAGGTTTGCAGAGCCACAAGGTGCTTCTGTTGCCCCTATGTTTCCATTATAGGCCCTTATGTTTATTTCCATTATATAGGACTATGTGTAGTACATGTAGCTTAGTGGTTTATAGCCCACCTTGGTGTTAGGCACCTGCACCTCCGCAGATAAGGGGTGGAATATTAACTACACTTGCCCCTGCTGCCTCCTGCTGGCCCACCACTGCAGCTACAAGCAGGGTAGACGGGCCTGTGTTTGAGGAAGGGGACGTTATAGGTCACGTTCACCACAAATGGAGACAGTTGGCCACATCAACCATCTATAAACATTAGAATGTACGTGTTTCCTGTCAGCCCTTTTGTCCTTTCGTGTTTTCATGTAGAATTGCACACAGTTTCACCACAGTGTCCTCCATGTCAGTCAAGAGTGTGTCAGTTGAAGTTGTGTAGTAAATGATTTGAGTTAAAAAAAGTTTTAAGCTTTTTTTTTAATCAGTTTAATGAGTTAATAAGGATTATATAGCCATATTTGTGTGTGTGTGTGTGAGTTAGTAGCTGTGGATGCCAAGTGTGCATCATAGTCCCGTTATGTGTCCATCAGAGGTTTTCTAAGGACGAAGGCAAGAGGCTGTTGATGCTGATGGAGGAGCAGTTCCGTCTGGAGGAGGAACGGACGGTGGCCAGCCTACAGAGGATCACAGAGGAGAAAACACAGGCCCTGGACAGGGTCATCAGCCTAGAGGTGACTGTTACACGTGACGTGACTCATTTAATATTGACGAGGCTGATTGTGTCTGTTTAGTGCTTTAAACCAAAGATTCTAGAACACAGCGCTAGAATCTTTGCTTTAAACAACATTTGAGATTCATGATAATGGCATGGAGCTGGGCAAAATGAGCAAGCTGTTGTCACTATCTCTGATTCCACAAAGGGCAGGACTAATGCACTAAAGTAAAGCTTGGACTTATGTTCAGCTACATAAAAAGGGGTCAATAAGATTCGTAGCTTATTTTCAACTGCTATTTATGTGAGTAAAGAAATGTTTACTGTGCTATGTGCTATAATGTGTTGCCCCTCTCTCTGCTCCACTCCTGACTGTGGGTTGTTGTGCTGCCTGTCTCCACTAGAGGGCGGTGGAGAGGGCCCAGGAGGAGTCGAACCACTGGAGGCAGCTCCATGAGGAGCAGGGGTTGGTGTGTGCCCAGCTGAGGGTCTCCTTACAGCATTGCTCTGACCAGACACTCACACTGCAGAGCCAGATGGAGGTATGAGAGGCCATCTAATGCATCGGTCGAGTGAAACCTTTCCAAATGATCATCTTTAGCTTTGCATCTTACACCTCACAATTCAGATGATCTCTTATTGTCTAACCTTACTCCAGCAAATATTATCATGCAAGAGGCATATTATAGTTGTTTTGTCTCAAAATCAATCAATTAATTCAACCATTCATACATTATTAAGACTCAGCCAATAAAAGGCAGCATAACACACTTGGAGTGTAACCTTCTTTTTGTGATTTTTAAATGACTCGGTGTTACAATCATTATGTCTCAGAAATCAGCCCTCCACGAAGCTCTCCTGCAGGAGCAGCTGCAGCAACTGCAGGAGCAGTGTGCCACCTTCCTGGAACAGGACCAACACAGTGTGCATCAGAAGGGTACGGTTCATCAGGGCTAGTCACTAACTTCTGCTTATATTAGGAGTCATCATAGTCTTGAAGGGGTTTTGGTAAGGAGACAATTACATTCCTTTCGCAATGTGACACAAAAGGCACGACTGGGTGAAGGTCATGGACATGTCTTTCATAGCACTTTTATTCAAATGCATATTTTATTTATCACTCAACAGACATGTTTCACCCATAAACAATGAACTGTCCATTCTCCTTTTAGATACAAAAAGTTCAATAGCCCCACCGTCAGGCCACCACAGCACGACGCAAGCATGTCATCATAAAGGAAGACCGGTGAGCTGACTAATTTGACTTCCAGATCATATAGTTTCGTTTCACTAAAACTTAAATTATGTTAAGATGTGAAAAATGAATTTAATTGAAATTAATTTAAAATTTAAACGAATCTTTGTTGTTTTTTTAAGACTTGTTCATTAATTCCTTAACTCCATAGTGATTTGAGACTTGAGTCTGCATTATGATAGCCTTGCTATTCTACTCTTTTAGCTGGTTACTGGTTGTATGAAATGCAGTCAAATCTAACAGATTGAATACTTTCCCCCCGTATGCTACTTCACATGACAGTAATGTGTCCCACTAAATTTGGCAAGTTTATTCTACCCCACAGAATGCCATGGTGGTAACGGAGTTGTCCACGACAGATCACAACTGCCAGCCAGTGGTCAAAGCACCACAACAGGGGACGACTCGACACACAAGGGGGATGGTCAGTTGTAAACCTCTCTTTTTTCCATCACCATGTTTATTCCCACGGCGTCACTTTTATCAGTCCTGGACAAAAATTAAACCACTGTTTGGATAAGAGTAAGGCAAACTAGGCCAGCACTAGTTTAGACATTCAGGCATTAAGGCCAGTACAAGTTATACTCTCCGACTTCAGTCACCAAAGTTATCAGATTACTATAATGTTGATGAATGCCAATTATTACAATATATATGTTAAGCATAACAGCAGTAAAAGTATGCATCTCCATTTGAACAATCATAGTTAAAGTGGTTAATTTTTAACAATCAGTGTTTGCATTTCTCTCCCTTGTCTCTCTATTGCTCTCCACTAAGAGGCGCCACTTCCTTCGGACTGGCTTGTGTCTCTTCCTTCTGGTCCTGTTCCTGGTTGCCATGACGCTCTTATGGTTCCACCATCCAACGAACAAAGAGGAGCTGGAGAAGCTCTACCTGATCATGGAGAACTATGCAGAGAGATGCATACAGGAAGTGACCTCACTAGAGTATCCAAAGTGCTTTAAACCCATTTGATGGGAGGCCCAACTGAAGAAAACAGTCTAAGCTATGAAACTGAAATTTTATTTACTCATGTTTGTACAGATAGTTTCAGGTCAAATATTTTTTTATATATATATATATATATATATATATATATATATATATATATAATTAAACTATTTAGTAATATTTGAATGTTAAAGTGGATTTGACTTCAGAGTAATTGTTTTATATACTTCAAATGCAAATATTCAGATTATTCATTAAATATTTTGTATGAATACAATGCATGGTTTGTTTGCTTTAGGGCGCCAAAAAGGAAGTGCTGGTGAGTGCTAAATTATACATATTGAGATGAAGACACGCAAGTCAAAAAAGACTTTTAAACAGAAGTTTTATTTGCTAAAATCGGTCAGGTACATACAGTTATGTAATAAAATATTTGCGCTAACAACTAACAAAAGCATTTTTGTGCTGTTAACCCAATATGCCATGCTTACTATACTCATTATGTTTGTCAATGGTGAGAAAACATTAATTACTCTTTCTACATTTCATCAGTTTCTTATAAATGAAAAACAATCCACTGACAATAAAATCACAAGTCTTGTCCCTTGAAGCATAAAATAGAAATTAGTTTTGTAATGCATATAAACAGCTTTATAATAGTGATTCCATGAGAATTTCCAAGCTTGTGATCTACATAACCAACATAATGAGGAAACTGCACACAAGAAATAAGTGGAAAAGCTCTGTACATCTCCAAATCCCTAAAAGGACCAGGGTGGGGACAAACAAACATATCTCCACAGAAGAATACATATAAAAAAACAGTCTCTACGATCTGTCAGCACCCAGAATTTGGCAAAAGTAACTAGGAATGCAAGGCAAACACCAATGACTAATGGTGATGATACCGTTTATGTCTTAGAAGTTGTATCTGGCGACTGAGTATAAGGTCAAGATTCAGTATGAAAGTAAGGGTCAGACCCAAATGGAGGCCACAGAGAGTAAATGATTAACAGTTTAAAAAGTGACCTTGCGACCTGCAGGACTTTGACCCTTGATGCTTTCTGGTGCTGCACTAGGTTATAAAGCAACTAGCTCTACTTCAGTCCTGCACAACTGCCTTCCTCTGTCTAAAAGAAACTATACACAAATGAGACACCCAATGTGTATAAGATGTATAATGTAACAAGACCATAGCATCGCTAATTATTTTTTTAAATGTAGAGAAAACAGTCACTAGAAAATTATATTTCAGGTACTCTAAGTACTCTTTTCAAAGCAGACCATAGTCTCACAGTGCTGACCAGGGTCTCTTTTACACCACAGGGCACTCAGAAGAACTGTGTTTATGTTGGGGCAGTATGTACGTGTGTGTGTGTGTGTGTGTGTGTGTGTGTGTGTGTGTGTGTGTGTGTGTGTGTCAACTTGTCCTACTGGGCCTGTAGTGTGGGGGGCAGTTGCATGGCCGCCCCGGGCGGGATGGTCCAGCCCTCCCCTGGGGGCTGGTGGGTCTGCAGCAGGCTGTAGAGCTGCTTGAGGTGTGACACAATGTTGTCCTTGATGTCGGGAATGGAGATCTGCAGACGCACGCTGCCACTGTCGAAGGAGCGCGTGCAGTCGCCGGAGAACATTTCGCTGATCATGCGCGCCACGACTGGGACGATCTGAGTGTACAGAGGACAGGGGAGAGAGTTACATCACAGCTCCAGACAGAACTACCAACACCCAGCTTTCCACAACTCAGCCCTTGTTCAAGTCCATGTTCTAAAGTTCTCACGTCAGGAGTTGTGTTACCTACATGTTACCTGAAACATGCAAATGGGCCATTTCCATGTCACGCATGAGGGACTAAATTTAAGTTCAGCCAAAAGATCACAGTCTTAGTCAGTGTGTTACAAGTCAATACGCACAATATTGAATGTGAATGTGAATATGAGCACAAAAACAAGGCATATTAATCTCTAGGACAATACTGAACTAGGGTTTACTGATTATGGGTACAGTTATAAATTTGTGCTCGTAATTATAGAGAATCAAGCTTTTCATGACTACGCAAACATTGCACATTACATAACAAACAGGATCAAAACTTGACCTGTGTTTATATTATTGTTCTGTTGTTCAGTATTTGCTGTGGTTTGTTGCTGACCTGACTGATAGTGTAGGGATGGACGTAAGTAGAGTGGACTAACCTGGACCATAATCAGCTTCCTCTCCTGCGGCCTGCCATCAGGCCACTCCTCGCCAAAACACAGGTTGATGTCAAACTCCGGTGGGCTGCCAGACATGCCACGCTGATGGGCAATTACACCTGCATGCACACACGCGGACACACACACACAGGCACACGGACACACACACAGGAACATAAACAAATATGCACAGTTTCAGTTACAGTGTGGTTAAATTCATTATAGGTCATTTCACACAGCCCGTCATACTTGCATAGTGTTACACCCCACCTTTACGTGGCCCTTTAGGGGTGAACAAAAACCCACCACTGACCCCAAATCCTACTAAATAACAGGAACACCTTTTAAAATGTACCCAACCAGTGGGATTTATTACATGGAAGATAAACCATAACAGAACACTACATAGACATGACAAAGTCCAAATCAAAAGATAAGACAAAATCCCGGGCTGAGCGGCAGCAAGACAGCCAGCAGTCCCCACACCAAAAGCCTCTCCTCAGGAACTGGATCCTGGAGCCTTTAACTCCTGATCAGGGCCAGGTGCTCCCAATCAAGGCAATTATCTGCAGAGCACACCTAAGCAGAGGTAGAGAGGGGAGAGAACAGGGACAAACAGCACATGCAGCCGTAACAATAGTCACAAGGATAGTTTCGATAAGAATTCACAGGGCTGCCTAAAAGTACAGCATAAACTGGGCTAACTGCATACCATCTGTCAATGTTTTTCTTTCTATCTAATAGTCTGAACCTCAGGTTTTCTTTTGGGCTATACGAGTTATATGTTTAGGAGTGTTGTAAACAATGTCAATAGATTTCATTAGACAACAAAATGCTACTAAGTGTGATCTACAAAAGAGCTTCAGTTCTATGACACTAACACTAACATTGATCACAATGCATGAATAATAAGTTACATTTCAAAATGCCACATCCATCACTTTTACTTTTTTAAATGACCATGACTTCCTTATGTTATACCAGTGATCTTTGCTTTGTAACACAAGCTCATGATGAGGCTCATATGTGTTTCAGATATACACAGGACAGGTGTTAAAATTCCTTGTGCTATATAGATATCGGAACTCCCCCTATTACCGCTGGTCCCATATTTCCACCGTCTTGCGTATATGTGTCACTTAATATCCATTTCTATACAAACCAAGACGGTGGATTCCTAAAGAAACGCAAGCTTGAATTTCCCCTTGGGGATCAATAAAGTATCTATCTATCTATCTATCTATCTATGCACCCACACCATAGGTGTATCTAAAATAGCTATGTACCAAAAATGACATTTGCATCCGCTTGGAGCTCCAGTGGAATTTTAATTTCATGACGAGAATTCTCGGTCCAACAGCTCATGTGCCATTGAAATGGTGTAAATAGGCGACCCACCAGGCCAGCCCTAACCTCCGAGCATGGTAAACAAAATCGGATATTTCAGGCAGTAAAAGCCCTGGTAAGAACCAAACCAGATTTGGTTTAAATCTACACACCTATGGCTAATGAAAAATGTAAGGTCCATTTATTAAATGTTATTTTTAAGTATTAAAAAACATCATTGTTTTAGAATTTTCGAACGAAAGTGGTGGTAATTGGAGGCGTTACGATAGGAGATTTCCAACAGTGGCCAATCAACAACCAAGCCTTATTTACCATTAAAAACAAAATCAACAAAGAAACCTTTGTGGGCAAAAACCATTGCTAACAGCAGCCTTCAAGAGCATTTCACTGGGGTTATCAAACAGTAACCCTGTACAAGGCTACCAAGAACCCGGCGGCCTTCAGCTAGCACTCACCACTGAGGAAGGACTCCAGACAGAAGAGTTTGACCTTGCGCTGGCGCTCGATGAGGTTGGGTGCGGTGGGATTGGGTGCGCATGGCCCAGACCAGTACACCTTGCACTGGCAGAGGCGCACGGCGTAGATGTCATGCCCGCTGACCTCCAGGATGAGGCCGCGGTCCATGACGTCCAGCAGGCGGTTGGTGAAGAGCCGCTGCTTCTCGTTGGTGATGTGCTCGGTGGTGGGGAAGCGCAGCTGCTCCAAGCTCACGGGCCCAAACAGCTCCTCCTGGTTGACCATGGGGCCCAGGTCCCCATAGAAGAGGCGGCAGCCCTGCGGGTTGCTCACGTTGATGGTCGGGCACACCTCCTTGCCCCGGTAGCGGAACTGCACCTCCAGGTCAGTCACTAGGAAGAGGGAGAAGACACACATGCTGGGATATTAAAGATGGACCATCACAATTCCATCATGAATACACATGTACAAAATTGTCTTCCTTAATTTCTTCAAAGTAACAATGAACTAATAAAACTTGTTTACAGTGAATGAGTCAGATGCTTTTATCAAAAGCAACACAGGGTCACAATGGTGGATTTGGGAACTGAATCCGGGTTGATTTATTGTCAGACCGTGATACTACCACAGCTTGGAACTACTACATCTAGGACATAAAGTGGACAATGGAGACAAGGATATGTGGCTATTTACTAGGCAGGGAGCTGATCCATGTCTCCGGGGTAGCAAACATCATGGCATCAGGAAGAGTTGGGGGCATCACTATGGGAGGGGGTTGCATCACCACTATGGGCGCTGGTTGAATGTCCATGGGTGGGGGCTGTACGTCCATCTCCACAGGCTCCTCCTTGGGCCACACCTCCACCGAGGATGGGGGGCAGCTGGGCGGCTGCATGGGGGACACCGACCCTGGGGGCGTCCAAACCGGGGGGCCCAGGGGGGACGAGCTAGTGCCTGGCAGAGGGAGGACAGTAAGGAGGCCAAGTAAGTAAGTACTGTAGGTGAGCTTCAGTTTCATTTCTACATTATTTCACTTGTGTGGGATTTGTACATATAAAACATTTTAAAAATCCCTGTTTAGTGCCTGTTTCAGATAATAGGGACATGTCTGCTATTCATGTCACAATAAGAGTGTGTGTGTGTGTGTGTGTGTACCATTCTGTTTTGGGTAGGGTGGAAGGGGTTCTGGTGTGTCAGGGTTCTCGTCGTCTCCGTCTGCATCGTCTTCCCAAGGCACAGAGCCTGTGGAACCTGCAGATAAAACCCACAAGGTTCAAAGGTCACTGACAAAACAATGCAGGCTTCTATTAACTGATGCAACACCTCTAATGTACCTCTTCAAAACCCTTATCTTTGTCAACTCCTTTATCAGGCTGCTTGTCTGAATGAGTCTTGTATGAATCTCAATGAGAACTTCAGAAAACATACAGTTAATGTAACTGATCCTAGGTCAGTTCTTTTCCAAATACATCTCAACACAACTGCTATTTTGGGAAGGCATGACTGGAGGAACAGGTTGAGTAATTACTTCACAAACTGCATGAAAATGTCTTGTTCATTCCAACAAGCAAGACAAACCCCCCAGTCACAATCAGCCTGATGAACTGTTGTGCTACCAAGACACAAGGTCCATACCCCAACTTCAACCACAATTTTATTTTGTTTTGTAGTGTACTTTTTACTGCCTCATATGACAGCAATCACATTTTCCAAGCCATCTGTAAAGCACTTAAGAGAACTCGATTTCCTTACCAGGGTTGCTAAGAGGCTGCGGAATGTCACAGACGTCGTATATCTTGAGAGGGTTCATAGGCACCTCTTTGGTGCCATCGTAGATGAGATTGAATTCACGGCTTTTGTTAAGAGCACACCGCAGCTGTGCCTTCCACTTGGCTGGGTCTGGCTCATCCACACCTTCCTGGAACTTTCCAGTCTCCACCGCCCAAGCCTGCCAATCCACACATACAAAAAAATACATAAACAAATACTTATCACTGACATAAAGAGTATCAATATATGTTTACAGTATAAAGTCATGTGTATTTAACAGCGGGTTTGGGAATCGCCCGCAATTTATCTACATAGAGACTCATGTTTGGTGACACAAAGTCTGCGTTTGGAAAGTTTTTTTTGTTTAGGAAGATTCCTATCTTCGGAGCCCCAAAAGGGACATGGTGGAAATTTAATTTTATTGAGGAAATACATTTTTTGAGCTCCTAATGACTTCCCTTCACAATAGTTTTGCATTCCCTTGCAATGTTTTAGCGTTCCCTTGCAAAATGGTCAGAAAATCTAAACGCAGACCACGATCATGCTCAGATTTTATCTCTGCATCCTTACATCTTCCTAGTCATTTGCATGTAAAAGTCTGGAGAGACCATAGAATCTATACATAAAGTCTACATCTACACAATTACGAAACAACAATGCTCTCTTTCACTTGTCTCCGCTTTTGAAGATCCCCTGGGGTGACAACTTCTTAGATTTTGAGCTGTTTAACAATATTCCAACGTGGAGCTGTTCCTCAAAGTTATTCTAGATGGTATGCAGTAAAAAGTATTGAGATGTTTTAAAAGCTTTTAGTCTTCCAGCTTCCAAATGCCATTAAGACACTAGGGCACACATCCTCACACATGCCACTGCTAATGCTGCTAGGTGCCACTATTCCATGCGTTACCTTAAAGATGGTGTTCTCCTCCTCGTGTTGGGGGGTGTGGCGGGTGGCATGCTTCCAGGGGATCTGGAAGCGTCTGATCTCACGGTCCAGCCACACCAAACCAGGGTAATTGCTACTGTCCACCTGGGCCACTAGCCATGGCTTCAGCCGCACACGCCGTGGCTGACCAGACATGTCCGCCTGCATTTGGAAAAACCATATACAAGAAGTATGGAGCTGGACTGATGATGCATAATCGACATGAATTGTTGATTACTTCAATGGATGAATATCTTATGAAACTCTTCTGCTTTCAGGCATGCTACTATAAAATGTTGCCATTCTGCACAGTAATACAAGTGCAATTTAACAACATGAAAATACAGACCACCTATGTGAATCAAGAACATAAAATAAGGAAAATACTAATATGAGGATATTTGTATTGTTTAGAATGGATGTGTGATACAACAGTTAGCCTACTAAAACGCATCACTAACAAATGAGAACTGTACATCTTGCCATTGAACATTCCCCTGTAAGCCCACTTCGGTGCCCTTGACGACATATAAACCACTATATTTTCCTTAATCTGTTTTTATAAGCAATTCTCTCTCTCTCACACACACACACACACACACACACACACACACACCCTCTTCCAATGCTTCCTTACAAAGGTTGGCAGTCACCAAGTTAACACCTTGGATTCTGGCGCCTCTACTAAGGGTAGGCTACTCTACTATACTGGCTTTATATGAAGATATTTGCCAAGGCCTTTGGACAGCTATGGTAGAACTCCCTTTGTAATGACATCAAATGTAATCGTAATAACATACCACATACCACCGAGGTCAGTCGCAACTTTACCAAATGCCTGTGCTATGCTAATTCGTTACCAACCACTGGTTGACCCTCCTACCAACAACACGTTCAGAGAAAAATGCATTTATTCACCTCAGCAAATACTTCTAAACGTTCTTAAATCAAAGGAAAACTAGGCCTAATTCAGCGGGCCTACACAACCCAATTGCTCCTTTCAGTTAGTGCGCCTAACGAGCATTCGGTTAAAATGTTTTTGTTAAGCTATTGGTGGGCAGAGGCACTTTTCATGTGCCTAGCCTACTTGAGAACCACATTAAATGCAAGCTGTTTAAATAATTAACAATCCTATATAAAACAGATCGTGGTAAGAGCATGGTTCCAACACAGTTGCAGGCAAAGTAGGTTACAAATATTTTCTGTCGGCATAACACCTGCAGCACCACAAACAACTTACCTGAAAA
The DNA here is from genome assembly GCF_018492685.1 of Alosa sapidissima. Taxonomy (NCBI): domain Eukaryota; kingdom Metazoa; phylum Chordata; class Actinopteri; order Clupeiformes; family Clupeidae; genus Alosa; species Alosa sapidissima. The sequence continues at coordinate 17,383,862 of NC_055960.1, forward strand.
CGTCGCAGACCAGGAAGCACTCTTTTTAAATCCGGGGGGAACTGGGTAAAAAATAAAAATAAATAGCCTGGGCTATTTGGTTGGATTTTAGCCTATCGCTTACGCGTAATCTAAAACTGAAGAGCTTAACCAATGTGTTTGTAGGGTACCAACACTGTGCTCGAAGTGACAGCGGGCAAGCCACCACGGTATTCCTTCTCTCCTTCCCGAAACTCAGGTAGGCATGACGTAATATGCGTTTCAGTCTGACACACCTTTACAGCTGTGAGCAGCCGGGAAAATTCCGGTTGAGCTCTTGCTAGAGCACCATCACAGTTGTTTTGGCTAGATGGTTCTCTTATGACTAACCTGAATAAAAAAAAATGGATATAGGAAAGCGCAGTCCTATATGAAATGTAGTGTAGTAGGCCCAGGGATGGATTACTGCACGGGCCTACCGGGCCCAGGCCCAGGGGGTCAGGGGGCCCTGAAGCCCAAGCCTTTGCATGGAATCATTGCCTCAATATCAACAAATCAGGATGTAGGCTATGAATCTGAATGAATTTAGTATTGGCCATCCCCAAAATGCACCAGAATACAGGAAATCACATAAAACAAATTAAAAAAAATTCTGGGGGAGGACCCCCAAATCCCCCCTCCCACATATACGACAATTAATGGGGGGCCCTTAATACTTCTGGGCCCAGGGGCCCGAAAGTTCATAATCCGCCCATGAGTAGGCCCAAATATATTTAGGCATACAAATCTATAAATAAATACAGTCTAATTGTTGTTGGACAAAGGATGTGACATCTGTGATGGGGAAATAGGTTAACTTTGCGTAAACATAGTAGGCTACTGAATTTTAGATTAGGGTAGTCTAATTAATAAATTAATCCAGTTAATTCAATTTAGTTTTAATATTGACCTCAATTGTGATTGTAGTAGCCCAGTACCTTGTTGTTAAGCTTAAATACAGTAAGCACAGTAGTCTATAGCCTAGGCCTACTGCCCATTCCACGTGTAAGCTAAATGTTTAATCCTTGTTTGTTTGTGTGAACTAATTAGTCTATTAGCATTAGAGAAACACCACGTGCTATCTCATCGTTTCTACAGTAAGTGCGTGTTGTAACCACGCCCTGAAACTACTCCTGGCGGACGTGGGAGTGCACAGAACCAACGATCCTTGATTGACCCCTCATCAGCTCAACATCATCACAACACAACGGCCATGCATCACAAATGGAACATGCACGTTTTCATATCAAAGACATTTATTTCGAGAAACCCCCAAAACATATGATCTCAAAATAAATAGCTTATTTTTTAAAATCTAACTGCAATGTGGACTGCAATCAGTTTTGACCTGGTATAAATCATATTTACACATACAAAAAACTGCAATCTCGAACACCTAATCATACAATCCAGGAAGGCCTGCAAAACCTCCATTTGTAATGTCAGATGTAGGCCTACTTTCTCAATTTACATGGGGCTCTAACTTCAGCAGAGTTAAGTGCACTTTAGATGACTTTCAATGCTGACAATTTAAAAGAGCATTTTGTTTGCAGAGAACATCTATTGTTCATTGCTTTTATCCATGTGTATCTGTGGGCATTGAAAAAAAATCTGATCTGAACCAGTGACATAAGAAAATGCATAAGATAAAATGTATTAACCTATAGGCTTAATGTATTTTCAAGTGTTGATACAAAACTTATGCAAACTCTCTCTCTTAATGACCCATCTTTGCCTGAGCCCATGTTGACATCCTTGACCATATTTGGCAACTAGTAGAAACCATGCATTAATAATGAACGAAGACCATACCTCACACTAGTTAATTGAGATAATATTTGCTAAAAAGCAATTTGGTTGTTGTCACAACCAAATAATTTGGCCCATTCACTCAATGTATGATCTCCCTCTCTCTCTCTCTCTCTCTCTCTCTCTCTCTCTCTCTCTCTCTCTGTCTCTCTCTGTATGTGTGTCTTGGCTGCTCTAAAGCTTTGGATGGAGGCACTCTCTTGATCCTTTGGGTCCTATGGTCTATGGTTTTTTACACCATCTCTCCGTGGATCTTGCTGACTATATGAGAGAGATCCAGACTCGCTGTGAATTTCTCCAGGAGCATCTCGTCATTCTGGATGCCCTCCATGAACTCCTCATAGGAAAGTTCACCTGAGAACAACACACACACACACACACACACACACACACACACACACACGCAAACACACACACACACACACTCACACACACACAAATAGAGAAAGAGAAATACATATGAAATTGCATGTATACAACTTTAAAAGTACACAAACACACAGGATCAAACACAACTCACACAACAAGGCTGGATCTTTGTTCACGGCCAAGCTTTGTTTCGTTTTAAATCAGGTACAGTGTGTGTGGAATGAATAAGTATGTACAGTACACCTACAAAGATCATGTATTAGTAAAAATAGGATCTGGCGAGGAGCTATTTTTCTTTCTTGGCACAGATCTAGGCCAGACAGTGGAGAGAACCTACTTTAGTGATACTTGTTGGCACACCTTGCCTGTCTAATCCCTACATTGAGCTAACTAGTGAAATGAGATTATTTAATTCCAACAGTGTTAGTTTCCACATAAAGGACTGAGGACAAAACAGCTGACTGGGGTAAACAACAGCACCTTAAAGAAAGAAAGTGAAGTGCACTGGCCAATTCTGACTAAATAAACACACTACCATCTACCACACCCACACGCACCATCGCCATTGACGTCAATTTTGTCAAACACCATGTTAGTGAAGTCCTCAGCAGACATCTGATCGTCTGTCCTGCTGATGGCACGGATGGACTGAGAGAGTAAAGAAAACAGACTGATTTAGCCTATGATACTGAATTAGTGTATGTACCAAATTCCAACTGCAGTAGAAATAGGGTGATATAGAGGGAGAGGAATTGAAAATGAACACCGGTAAATCATTTCCCTGAAAACAGCAGACACGCAACATGAAACTTACTTCTTCTGTGAATTTCCACAAATATTGTTCCTTCCAAGAGAAAGTTTTACCTATGTTAAACTATTCTAACTGTATATTCAAGTTTACACTTTGTGCAGTGCCCTAGCATCCTTCTCTTTAAACTAAGTATTATACAGTATGTGAAATTGTGTCTTCAATCATTTAAGAACTATGCAAATCTTTCTTATATTGCAAAAACACAGTCTCTGCTTAACCAGAGGTTTTGCCAATATGAATATTCTAATGCTCTTGCTCTTCCTCTGTATTGCTATTCTTTGCTACCCAACACTAGGCCTGTCTGTGTGCAGTGTGTAAGTACTGTGAAAGTGGCTGCACTGAAAAAAATCCTCACTTAAACCCAAGGTACAGTGCGCTAGCAAAATATTAAGTCTAAGGTAAAATAGAGCAAACATTTCGTGAAAAAGTCTTTTAGTAATTGGTTTGAAATCTTAATTTTGTCTTGAGCCATATCAGTTATTATTTTATCAAATTGGTAATGTTGCACAACCCCGATACTCAAAGTATAGATTCACTCAATGTAGTTAGGATAGGACCACAAGGGGGATTTGAACCAATGAGTATGCTGGCTTGCTATTTTATATTTGTTTAATCAGATGTGCACACAAAACATTTCACCATCAAGTCTTCAAAACACATTCAGTTAGTTTCAATAGTAATTCATGAATGTCAACAAAGGATTGATTACATCAGAAAACCATGCTTATGACTCACACAAGTCCAATGAAACAAAGAACATGCATATTTCATAGGTGTTTTCTGCAACAATGCCAGTAGGTGTCAGTGTAAAATCAGTAACATAGTCATTCTGATATTATAAGAAATATACATGTTTCTTTTATAAATTAGCTGTTAAATTATTTCCTTGAGAGTCTATGTCCTCATACTAAGGACTGCCTATGCTGCTAAGTTAAGACATTTGAAATAAAAAAAGCAAAGGACAAAAGATAAATCTTACTCTTATGATGAGGAGCAGTTCATCACGGTCAATGCAACCGCTGCCATCAACATCATATAGTTTGAAGTACCAGCGCAGCTTCTGCTCCACACCCGCTTTCAACACCAGACTCAGGGCTGCTACGTACTCCATGAAATCAATAAAGCCATCCTACATGGGAAAAATAGGCACACAGACGGTTTAATTTTCCAAACCTGCTCTCTCTCTCTCTCTCTCTCTCTGTGCAGAGGTCAACAATATAACTGGTATTATAAATTGCTTTCCATCATAAGTGATGAAGTAAAATAAAATAATTGCAACTGTCAAACGGTCTTTCATGGCAGCAGAACTTCAGAAGGTGCAGTCAGCGATCATACGCACAAGCTCATCAAAAATGTTTTTGCATTCAGCAATCATCTCCTCATGATTCGCTACCTGCCCATTCCGTGAGTAGGCCTACACTGTAAAAAAATTGTCTCTGCTGGCAGCAAAGGCTCCGAAAGCTAGCAACAAAGTGGGTGCCTGTCCCCCAAACAAAAACTCTGCGAGTTTCTTTGGGAATACTGAAAGGAGGGGTGAGCTCTCTGGTGTGTTTTGTTAGGTCCTTGGTTGAAATATAATGTACGTTGTTTTGGACAAAAGCATCTGCTGCTAACTTTAAATATAAACATAAACATAAACAAATGTGACTTCCTGCACAATCACTGACTGCACCTTTAAAGCAGAATTTACAATTAGCAAAATGGTGTGTTGGGAAATACTTGCTTTGATTATTCAATCATTCAATTGTGTGGATTTATCTCAAACCATGTTTGACCATATGTGTTGGATTACTTTGACATCTGACCAAGAGAGCTTATAGGCCATTAAAAGGATGACCCATCTTTTAAGGCAAACGACTAAATGGCTTAACTGTTGCCCTCATGGTCTTCATAAACCCAATTACCAATATACATAATCCACCTCTTAGTGGAAATATTGTCCCATTTAAATAGGCTACTGTCTTGTGGACTACAGTTTTGATTATATTTTTTTGCATCGTTCCTCATTTTACTGAATGCCAGTGTTTACCAATGGATTAAAGCAACACAGTGTAGTCTTTAAAACAGTCTATTATATTTAGACCATATGTAGGCCAGTGTTTATGTGCATCAACATAGAACAGGATGAGAAGCATTGCATGAAAGTGCGCCTAACTCAAAATAAAGTCATAGGACGTGCGTCAAACAGACATGGACACACTACAGGCCAATAATCTTCGTTTTGAGTTGTCGGCGCACAAGATGCTGTTGCGCCACCGCACGGTTTTCATATAGCAGGTTGAGCCGTCTTTACGGCGTTAAGCTCAACCCGTAAGTGGTTTCGTGCTACGTGAGGTCATGGCATCCGAATGAGGATCATTTCAGGACATTGTTGCATTGGAATATGTTTACCTGTCATATTTAACTCTTTTCCCATTGGCCTTCATCGTGTAGGTTCAAGAAATGATTATGTATAGCCTACCAGGTCATGGCAGTAATTAATCCCATCATTATGAAAGTCTGACTGAGGTTTTATAGATATTAGGCTATGCTCAGTAGGCTACTCTCTCATTTTAAATGAGAGACAAATAACCAAGGGATTTCAAAATAGCATTTGATAGATTATCGCACCTTTATACCTATTATGCACCTCTCACTGTTGTGGGAATAACTACATTGTATGGTAGGCCTAAACTAAAGACCGCAAACAATTGGTTCTAAAACATAAAGAAATATGCATTCTTACGTCATTCATGTCGAAGGTTGAGAACATCGACCGGACGTATGCGTCGCTACTCTCCGACAACTTTTTCAGACCAAAAAACTGTTTGAATTCATAATAAGTCAGAAGTCCCGACGGACATTCCGTCATAAATTTCCTGTACCACTGATGACTTTCGCATGCGTAGAGGTCCTCCAGCGAGCTTTCGTTATTCCCCATATTTTGTGCTGCTACTGGGAATAGCCTATAAAAGAATCCGAATTTAAAATGTCCACGAAAAAGGATAACACAACATCCCACAGGTGAACTCCTGACGGTGTGACTGAACTGTCAAGAAGTGGTGAGGTCCTGATGAAAGGGAATCCTTTCACCGACCAATAAGAACTACGTGCGCCGGGACACTAATCAGCTCTCATGTCTTTGGATGCAACCTGTTGATGTAATGCGTCACAGCACTCCTGACATGATAGGCTATTAAAGAAGTAAATCTTCAACTTGGTGCGCTGTATAGGCTACGTGACACAGTGACGAGACAGAGTAAGAATACCTGCCCTCAGTGTCCTGTCATATGCTGAAATTATTTTACACCATTCTAAATTTATGTCAAAGACATTGAAACATAATTCTTATTGCTCTGGTAATGTTAGGCCATTAGAACAAATAGCCTAAACATCAAGAACAGGCCTACGTCAACTTGGTGTCTTTATTTTGGGGCAGATTTTTGCTGAGCTGATGCAGATGTAGGAATGTTATTTTTCCACATGACTGGGTTGCTGGTAGGAATACCAATGGTCTTGCGCCTGTGGTCAGTGTCCCTCGAGAAGCGGTAGCCACAGGTGGGCTTCACCGCACTGTAGAATGGGATGAGGGAGTTGGTGTGGATGTTGGTCAGTGTTGACTGTGGCTCCTTGGCGGCTGTTTGTGATTCCTGGTTGTGGTCACAGGAGCATGCAGGGGACAGCTGCACTTGATCTTGCTGCCTCTGCCACCAGGAGAAGACCAGCAGGTTCAGCTGCTTATCCACCACTTTGTTCTTGCTGGCATTGATGGGTATGATGGTCTTCAGTGGGTTCACTGGTGTCTGGGGGCGGGTTGGGGTTAAAGGGTAAAGCAAACTCCAATGTTAAGTAAATAGGCACTCTTGATGATATTCAATAATGGAATGGGCATTTTTTTACTCCATTAAATTTGTGTGCTGTTTGACATATTTTGTAGAGCTTCTCTGAAGCTTCTCTGAAAACTAACTCGTAACTGAAAACATGACATTTAAAAAATAGGGAATAGATGTTTGTGGTTAGCATACATTGAAGAAATTATCATTGCCGTACAACCTATTTGTATCTGAAATGTAAATTCTGAAGTCATTTTCCTTGCTGATTGGCTACATTTGTAATTCATGATGAGATCATGTTTACCTCTTTAGACTTTAGGTCATCAATTACCAAAATCTGTAAATTGCAGTGTGGCAAGGAATACAATGTAATCATTCTCCATAGGAATACCAGCAGAACAGCGGTGTTGCTTTTATTCAAAGCTTTTAGGGATTAGTGCCCCAAAGGGAACGTTCCCACCTGCCTGTCCATCCATTCTCTGCCAGAGATAATAATCTCTGATTACTTTGGCTCCCATTCTAAGAACCTCAAAACAGGTCTCACTTTACCTGAGATCTCTTACAAGCTTCTCTACACGGTGTCATCTCCATGGCAATGGCAAGAACGGTGGACAAGTGCAGAGGAAACTTGCTGAGGAAACCTCCAGAAAGCTGTGCCTGTCACCCTAACCTTTGGTTACCCCTCAGAAGCCTGACAGTGTCTGGAAGGACCAGACTGGAACATTTTTCTCTAGATGCTGTTTATCTCCATGGCTGGCTTTATGACATCATAGTGAAAATGACATCAGCATACATAATGTAACCAAACTACGGCCCGCGGGCCGGATATGGCCCGCCACCTCATTTTGGGTGGCCCCCCAAAACATGTCCGTGGTATATAGCATCTAGCCCGCACGGGAGTACGACATCGTCAAACTATAACCTCCGTAATTTCCCCCATTCATTCTCTATGTGGCAAGTCTAACAATACACATGTAATACTCTTTTTGTCCACTGGTGGTTGTTTTGGCGCTGTTTCGCGTTTGCCATCGAAAACGGAATGAACCTACCTGCAAACAATGTAAGAGGCCTATGCTGACTGCATCAGTGCTCAAAGTATTCTAAAAGTTTATCAATTAATTGTTAATAACTAACTAACTTCTATTAAAGTCACTTTTCTGGGACTTTCTGGGATAATTATTTCTATTTTTTATTCACTCTTCAAATGTTCATATAAATTCACAAAGTTCTCATCAAGTGAGTGAAAGTTAGAATGGTGGTCATTTCAGATGTTGCCAGCAACTCTCATAGTTTGAGAACTTTAAATTATTTGTAGGATATCGCTTGTTCACAACTTGAGCTGTGTATGCAAAGACACAGAGTTCACACATTTTAAATAAAATATACTTTTGGGACTCCCTGCTAATACTTTTGGGAATGCTAAAGTCTTTTTAGCCTATTAGTATTATTTAATTTGAGCTACATTTTACATGGTATGATGGCAATATAAACACAGCTAACAATGGTATTAAATTGCAGTAGTCTATGATTAAATGTAATGGAATATTCAACTAAGGTAGACTGTTGTTGTTCACAGCACAAAGCTATTTATGGTTACTGATATACTCCGAGTCTCTGGCCCTCTCTTAGAGCCAGGCATAGTGAGCTGGCCCTCGGAAGAAAAAGTTTGGGGACCACTGGCCTGAAATATCCGATTAAGCTCGGAGTTATAGGCTAGTGCTGGCCTGATGGGTCCCCTATTTACGCCATTTCAACGGCACATGAACGGTTAGAACGATAATTCTCGTCATGAAATTAAAATTCCACTGGAGCTCCAAGCGGATGTGTACACGCAGCCTTACAACACTGTGAGGTGCCTTTACAGCTCTTCGAGTCACGGTAAAATGTCATTTTTGGTACATAGCTAATTTAGATACAACTATGGTGTGAGTGCTTGCGTTTCTTTAGGAATTCGCCGGGACCGACGGTAATAGTATAAGTATACTTTTGATCCCGTGAGGGAAATTTGGTCTCTGCATTTATCCCAATCCGTGAATTAGTGAAACTCAGCACTCAGTGAACACACAGTGAGATGAAGCACACACTAATCTTGGCGCAGTGAGCTGCCTGCAACAACAGCGGCGCTCGGGGAGCAGTGAGGTGCCTTGCTCAAGGGCACTTCAGCTGTGCCTACTGGTCGGGGTTCGAACCGGCAACCCTTCCGTTACAAGTCCAAAGCACTAACCAGTAGGCCACGGCTGCCCTGTTTGGTTGGGTCGGTCAGCGTGGGTCAAGTGCGAGCTGGTAAAAGTTAATTCATACTGGAGTCAGAATCCTCGTTTTCCGCGTCAAGCACAACTTGTTAAAAGTTGCACGAGAGGAGTTCTTTCATTACTGGTCTGCGCATAGCCTTTGTTCTCAGCGTCAAGCACAACTTGTTAAAAGTTGGACGAGAGTAGTTCATTCATACTGGTCGGCGCATCGCCTTTGTTCTCAGCCGAAAGCAGAGACGTCGTGAGCTGGAGCAGCGAGTTTTTCATTCACACTGGCGAATTGCTGTATTGCTGTAAACAGGAACGACACCGAGTGCTCCTATGTGTAGGCTAATTGCCGCTTTCCCCCATCGTAATTTTAAGAATTGTACTGTACCTCCAAGACTCATTGTACATTTTGTGTATTTGTTTTGTTTGTTTCTTTTCTTTCCTTTTTTTAAGGGATGGTTGTTATTTTGAATGGTTTGACTAAAACAGTAGGCTATTATAACATCGCCTAACACTTGTCCGAAGTTAGCCTCTAACATAGATGTGGTGTGGTTTCACCTGTATTACCCAGTTGTGAGCTTGCATGCTTATACAGAGTTTTCCTATTGTGGTTGCAGTGCTAACTGAGATTGAGGTGTCTGATGCATTGTGCTTGGTGTGGTAGTGAGGCCGTGCTGTTGGTCATTTGTGTGCCCTCGGACTGTATTGTTTGCCAACCGTCAATATTTTAACCAAACCATTTGCAATAATAAATTGAGATTATTTTGGTATACCAGTCTCTTTTTCCCTCTTTAAGATACCTGTGGAAGGGTAGCCTGACGAGCCAGACCCACATTAAAATGTAAGGTCTGGGCACTCACCGTTCGCAGTGCTCAGTCCGAGGGGCGGGATAATCAGTTGTCTTTCAAATTCCCTCTGCACGCAATAGGACAGCGGCAGCGCTATGAGTCCCATGCGTTTCCCACGAGCAGAGCTAGTTGGCTAGTTCAAACGTTTGCCAACTTAATAAAAGCTTAACTCGTGTCACACTGTTCGCCAGCAGCAACATCCATCTTATTTATTTTCAAGTAGCAGGGAATTCAAGCCAAACCGTTGCAACTTTGCCATCAATCATTATGTTAAGCCCACCTAACAACTCTATACACGATTTCATTGGCCTGATTAAGTTTCGATTTCTGGAGCTCACAAGCCAACGGAGAGTTGAGACTAGCCCTGGCAGCCGCTAGGGGCGCGTCTAGATTTCTAGGCTAGTGGAAGGGAACTAGGCAATGCTATTCATGAATAGTTTCATTATGTTGTCCAGATGTAACATAATGGACATATAACCAAACTCCACTGTACAATAGAGACAGGAGATAAGAAAAACAAAACTAAATACTAAATATATAAATTAAATGTAAAAAATCCAGTGTGCTTGAGGGTGATCAAGCATGAGACACTTGTAGTGACAGGGCGTGTAGTTATGTGCATGGTGAGGTGCTAAAGAAAGTGAGTGTCATGGTGAAGGTGCAAAAGTAGTCCAACAGTAGCCCTTTAGTTATGTGTGCATGGTAAGGTGTTCAAGAGAGTGAGTGTCATGGTGAAGGTGAAGGTGCAAAAAGTAGTCCAACATTAGACCAACAGTACAGTAATAAAGTCTAGAGACCAGCATAAATAATACAAATAGGAGAGTAAGGTATAATGTAGACAAGGTAATATAAAAAACTATGTCAGTGCAAGAACAGGTTGAGGTAATAGGGTTACAGCCATTCAGTATTGTAGCAGAAGCCATTGATCATGTGTGCTAATATAGCATGAAAAACAGTGTAGCAGGAAAACAGTAGTAAAAACATTAGGCTGTGGACATTAGTAAAACAGTAGTAAAACAGTAGTAAAGCAGTAGTGGGCAGTCAGTACTCAAACATGGAGAGGGTGGAGAGGCAGACAGACTGCAGAGAAGTCTATCTCTCCTCTTCCCTTTAGTGAAGCATTACACAGTTCAATGGCCCTGGGGACAAATGACTTCCTCAGCCTTTCAGTTGTGCATGGCAGTGAGCGTCCAGCTGATCAAGCTCTTTTGCTTTTTAATAGTGCTGTAGAGTGGATGGCATTCATTGTCCAAGATGTTGATCAGTTTGTTCAGGGTCCTTTTGTCAGATATTGAAGTGATGCACTCCAGTTCAGCTCCCACTACAGAGCCAGCCTTCCATACCAGCCTGTCAAGTCGCCCAGCATCCTTCTTTGTGCTTCCTCCCCAGCATACCACTGCATAGAAGAGGACGCTGGCCACAACAAACTGGTAGAACATCCTGAGGAGCTTGCTGCACACATTGAAGAACCGCAGCCTCCTCAGGAAGTACAGCCTGCTCTGCCCTTTCTTGTAGAGTGCGTCAGTGTTGGCTGACCAGTCCAGCTTATTGTCCAGGTGGAGACCAAGATACTTGTAGGTGCTTACCACCTCCACATTGACCCCATCAATGGAGACTGGTAGCAGAGCGGGCTTAGACCTGCGGAAATCCACCACCATCTCCTTGGTCTTTGAAGTGTTGAGTTGAAGGTGATTGAGTTTGCACCATTGCACAAAGTCCTCCACCAGGCTCCTGTACTCCTCCTCTTGCTCGTCCCTGATACACCCCACAATTGCAGTATCGTCAGAAAACTTTTGCATGTGGCATGACTCGGTGTTGTAGCAGAAGTCAGATGTGTACAGGGTGAACAGGACTGGAGAGAGCACAGTTCCCTGTGGCGCTCCGGTGCTGTTGATCACAGTGTCAGAGAGACAGTTCTTTAGTCTGACGAACTGTGGTCGCTCGGTCAGGTAGTCTGTAATCCAGGTTACCAGGTGAGCGTCCACACCCATCTGCAAGAGCTTGTCTCCCAGTCTGAGGGGTTGGATGGTGTTAAAAGCACTTGAGAAATCAAAGAACATGATTCTCACAGCACTTTTCCCCTTGTCTAGGTGAGAATGTGTCCTGTGTAGAAGATAAGTGATGGCATCGTCCACGCCCACTTTCTCCTGGTATGCAAACTGTAACAGGTCTAGTGCATGGCGTACCTGGGGTCTGAGCATACCTAAGACCAGTCGCTCCAGTGTCTTCATCACATGTGATGTTAGATTGACAGGCCTGAAGTCATTAAACTCACTGGGGTGTGGCTTCTTAGGGACGGGGGTGAGACATGATGTCTTCCACAGTGATGGAACTTGTCCGAGACGTAGACTCCAGTTGAAGATGTGCTTCAGTGGCTCCCCCAGTTCAGCAGCACAAGTGCTAGTGTGCTAAAAAATAAATAGAAACATATAACATCATTAGCAGCATACATAGACACACACAGTCATACATACCCAGTCATTGCATAAAAAAGTATGAACACAGAGGCATTGCATAAAAACAGTATGAACATTCATCTGCAAGCCTGCATACTATCTGTCATTGCATTGATCCATTAAACATCTGAATCCATATTGATGACCTTCTAGAGCACTTTCCTCTGAACCGCTGTGCAGCTGGTGTACCATACACATATGCAGTATGTTAGTATGCTCTCAATGGAGGCTCGGTGCAAGGACACCAGCAGTCTTTGTGCGATGTTATTCCTCCTGATATTATCAGAAAGTACAGTCTCTGCTGGGCCTTTTTCGACAGCTCAGAGGTGTTCACACTCCAGGATAGGTCCTCCTCGATATGGACTCCCAGGAAGTGGAAGTCTGCCACCCTCTCCACACAGTCCCCACTGATGATTAATGGTGGGATCTCTGTTTTCTTTCTCCTGTAATCTCAAGATGATAAATCTCATCTATGATCTCCAGGGGGGAGACTTGCCGTCCCCCCTGGAGATGAGCCACCACTGTGGTGTCATCCGCGAACTTCACCATGGTGTTGCTGTGATGGAGTCGTGTGTGTAGAAGGAATATAGCAAGGGACTCAGCACACAACCCTGGGGAGAGCTTGTACTGATGCTTAGGGCCATGGATGTGTGGTGGCCCACTCTGACCCTCTGTCTGTGGTCCGAGTGGAAGCTATTGATCCACATGCTAAATGGTGTGTCCCCCAGTTTGACTAGCTTGTGAGGGATGATGGTGTTGAATGCAGAGCTATAATCCACAAAGAGCGTCCGCACTTAGCTCCCCTGCTGCTCCAGGTGTAATAGTGCAGTATGTAGTGCTATGGCGTCTTCTGTAGATCGGTTCGCTCTGTAGGCAAACTGGTGGGGATCAGGGCTGCGGGGCAGGGCTGCTGTGATGTGACTACGGACCAGTTTCTCAAAGCACTTCATCACCACTGGGGTGAATGTCGGTAATTGTTGAGGCTAGAGATGTGAGGTTTCTTGGGCAGTGGGACTATAGAAGTCATTGAGGATTTCAGGCAGGGTAGGACAGTGGACTGTTCCAGGGACTGGTTGAAGATATTTGTTAAGATTCCAGCCAGCTGATCTGCACAGTCCTTCAACATGCATCCTGGGATCCCATCAGGACCAGTCGCCTACCTCGGGTTGACGGCCCGCAACATGCACCTCACCTCATGCTCCTCAAACACGGAGAGCATCCTAGAAAAATCTCTGGCAGCTCTGTCATGCAAAAGTGTTGAGGATCGGATTGCACGTCATCCAAGATCAGTGAAGATCAGTACACAGAACAGTGAGCACAAAGGATTCCGGATATTACCTGCTTGCACATTCTACGCATTATTCACTCGTGTGGTTGGCATGGTGACCACCTACAATGGAGCAGAACAGGACTGGCCAGTCTGCATTCCATCTCCAAGACGAGTGCAACAAGGCAGTAGATCGGTCGAAGTGTTTATTCGAGGAGAAAGTCTTGAACAGTCCTGAGTTCATTTACCAGCGTGAGAAAGACTTAAGGATAGGGGAGACACCAGAAAATTGCAGGCAGAATGTGAAGAAACAGAATAAACTGTAATTATATTACACTGTGTGCCCAATGCAAATTCATATCATGCCTGCACTCATATTTTGTTCAAATGATTCTGGCTAGGCAGCATGTGCACTTCTTAAACTGTGTAACAATTAAAATAATTAATTATTACATATGTAATTGCATTTGTATTAAGCTCCTTAATACATTTGTTTGTTAGTGGGTTAATACAGTTTGCTTTCCAGTTTTTTTTTTTGGATTCGCCATCCACTGATAGCTTTGTCTGTTCATTAGAAATGTATGGAAAGAAGTGCCATCATTCTTGGATAATATACCGAGTATTTCTCTTTCTCTCTCTCCTGAGACACCTTTTGAAAAGTTAACCTTTGACCCTGTGGCAGCCTCCATAAGACATCACAGGGCCATCAGGGACCACACCAGAGCACAGCTATAATAAGCAGGCTTTCTCTGTGACCCAAATCCAATTAATGCACATGGCGCATATATCCATCTGCACTAGAGGATTCCTGATCTTCTTATCTGAATCCCACTAAAGTGCTATCTTTCACTTAGCCTAGTGACCCAAACCACACAGCTGAGGGTGGGAAATGGCAGTATAGGATATTATGAGATAACAGAGGGGCTAATATTAATATAGACGTCAGGTGATTCTCTACGCTTAAAGGCCTGTTGAGGTGACATACTGTGTTTGGCCATATAACAGCGCACCATTTCAGTTCTGCTAAACACATCCAGATTTGTACCTTCCATTTAGCAAATATGGTCATCATGGTAATATAGTTGTCCAAAAAGAAGTACAATTAAATGCAGACTTGAAGTATGTAGGCCTAATATGCCAAAACTGATTTTCACATCCTGTGCCATGTTGCATTTTTTTACCATAAAGAACAAATATTGCAGCTCATGTTATGTTTTAAACTACTTTAAGTTATTTCTAATGGAAAATTGGGTACATTGTTTTTCACATATACTGTATAGCAAAATATAGACACACACGTCCATATTTTTCAATGTAGTCAACTATGACACATTAAAAGAATATTGGACTGCTGTCAAAGATTTGACAGCAACCCACTATACCTCAAACTTAGTTTTCAGTGACAAATAGCCTAATGTATCACACAACTGTGTACCTGATTGCACAAAGTGTTTGAGATTGTATGAGGTTTCACTTCACTGTTTTCTAATCTAGATCCCATTGTAATCCAAGAATGGACTAAAAGACATTTTTCAGACAGTGGGTAATTAGTTGATAGAGGTTTTATAGTTAATGTTGCCTGAACTGATCTTATCTAATCTGATGTAACTAAATGATGTTCAGATAGCTCATTATGTAGTTGATGTGATAGGCTATAGCCTAAATGGGGAAATTGAGGATCGTCTGAGGACGATTTCCAAAAAGAACTGATTCAAATAAAAAGTAGAAATTAAATAAATAAAAGTAGAATCTACCATAATAGATACTTAGGCTACTGTTGCACATTCCTTGTTGAAGAATTAGACATGAGTGCTGCTGTGTGAGAAGACTGCTGTCAGACTATTACAAGACTGCTGAAAATACTGTCACTGTAAACAGCATAGGCTAGCCTATTCCAACTTCCCATGCACCCCTCTCTAAATGTTTTTTGAAATAGTTGTCATTTTACTTTTGATTTAAAGTGACTTTAATGCAAATTGGGACTACTCTAACACATGTTTTACCATACATTTACCATACATAGAATCTGATTTTATGTATTTAAATATGCTATTTTCGCTTTTGGATTTATTTGGGCTAAACGAAGAGAGCAACTCCTTGAAAGCCATTATGGACATTGAGTTTCATTGTGATATTATGTTGCATCCATGGATACAGGACTGAGTAATTGCTAAGAAAGGTGTGTTCAAAGTTGGCAGGAAAACTGGAATGTTACTTGCGCTCAGGAGGCGGTGAGTTTTTTTGCCTCACCTGTCGCCTCACAAAGGAGGGAGGCTATAACAGGAGGAGGCGGAGGCGGGAGGCCATTTTATTCCACGAAATTGAACATAATTCACAGAAGAGGGGACACGTTTCACCATGTATCCATAAGTAGTCCTAGTCGAAGTGAATTTTATAACATCAACGCAGTCGTGGAACTATGAGGCATTAACAATTCTTTTTGAGGAGTATTGCACACCAGGGTAACAAAAATGAAGAAAGGGTTTTTGAGTAGAAAGAATCATTCCCTGTTCGACACCAGCGTCCAAATGAAGGACGGGGGAATGGGTAAGTGTCAATGTCCTTGACGCCGATTCTTTTACAATTGTATGTCACTGAAGTTGTTATGCTAAAGTCTAATGCACGCGCGCGACGACTGCACCTAACCAAAGTGACAGGTTTAAGAAAGGGGGGGGGGGGGGGGTGTAGGTCCAATGACACGACGAAATACGAAATATGAATTTATAGTAGGCCTATGGTTAACGTTACAACTTAGCCTACATTTATTTGCATATGGTCCAAACGTCAATAGCAGCAATAGCAGTAGAAACCCAGGATCATTAAGTCAAGAGCTTAAAGGTCGACTAGGCTACTATCTACAACACGACTTCATATAGATACAGATATGCCATAGGGTTGATTAGGCTATTGCATAGTTCTTTCCGGGGGCAGAATTATTCTAGTCTTTCATAGGTCCCAAATTTTCTAGCAGTGCCCTTGCCAAGAGATCTGTCCAGTAGGCTAGGATAAAAGTCTCAGTTTCTGAAGCATGATGTAGGCTACTGACCGACTGTCTGTAGGCTACAGTGGAAATCATTTCAATTCTCTTGTCTCTTTAAGATAAGATATTTGCATTAGCATGCAAATATGATCCTGACAAGCACAGCTGGGATGACTGATGTTCCTTAATTGAATCAGAATTAATCTGATGTTCTCAGTCACTTCCTCGTCAAAGAAAAAATAAGAAATTAAAGTTTGACGATTGATATTTTTAAATCTTTTTTATGATTGGATATTTTTGATGAACGATTAAAAAGACCCTGGTCGACCATTTGTCTAAATAAGTAGTGTGTAGCCTAAACAGTAGGCCTATCAGGAAAGTTGTACTACCAGTGCCAAATATAAAATCTGGTTTGTTCATAACAAAGATAGCCATAATCCAAACTATTAATTGTGTTGACATGTTCTGTACTCGCTGGTGTGCTCAAACAAGTGCATAGGCCACACTCGGTTCCAAATCACTGGAGTTCCAACAACACAGAAACGAAATCACTGATACTTGTGAGCAAACATATTGAAATGTTACTACAACAGATTCATTATATAAAGTCAAGGCCCCTGAAAAGCAAAAAAACAAACAATCTTTTTAGACATACTGATTATTCAGTGAAGTCAGTCCAAGTCTGTGTGACCATTAGAAGAGAAGATCAAAGAGGGCGAAGGACAGCAATAGGGGAGTGTTTATCATGTTTTAGAGTTGTTTTGTGGTTGTTGATGGGCAAGGATCCTTCAGACGAGTATTTCTGCACAAGGCCAGATGGGAAGGGCAGCAGTCATTGTTTTTAGTGCTTTATCAGTCCACATCAACATAGGTCGCCTAGTTGTTAAATTGTTTACTGACTGATGATTTATTTTTATTTTTTTTAATCTGTGTATTTATGGTGTTATATTGTATAGCATAATCAATGTGTTTTTCAGTGAATAAGGCCAGTTTCACCATGTAACAATATCTGCATGAAAATGCATTTGATTGGGTGAATAATTCAGTTTATCACTACTGCATAAGCTGCAAGGAATGTCTTAGATACAGGTTTGGAGATCATGTGTACAAACATTACGCTCTGTTAAGGGCAATACATGTGTATTGACATTGTTATCACAATTAATGAGTTGTTTCTCTTTCAGAACATGTGGAGTTGGGTTTTGACTCGTCAGCAATACCAGTATCAGGCACAGCTAAAGTTCGATCTAGACCCACTGTTAATTACTTCAACTCGCACACGGTATATATCAATCTTAATTGAGAAGTTTGTCTTCTATTCTTCTGACTGTCCATACAGAGTAAAATGATATGCTTTATTTGTAGTTTGTATTGTATTTTGTAGTTTGTATTGTGTTAATTGTGAATATGTAAAACACCTAGTTGATTGCTTTCAAGACAAGGTAGGCTACAATGCAAAGTGCAGCGTTGCTCCAAGGCTTCACTGTCCACCTGTGCCTGACTCTGTCTTTGAAGCCAAATTTGAATTTTCCCCTCAATGTGCCCTTTGTCGTCTGAGGCCACCCTCTCTCTTGGCCTATGAGGAGTGTTTCTGTGATCAATGATCTTTGTGTGGTGATCTCAGGTGCCTCTGCTCTCTGTCCCCCCAGCAGCTGTTTTAGATTTCACTAATTATTATTGTTGAGGAACTTTTTTGTATAGACAGAGCTTTTTTAGAGTTCAGTATGACAGTACGTGTTAATATAGCATTGTGATTTTGGTTGTTATAGAAAGTCTGTTGATAAATGTGTTATGGCAGTGTGTTATGTGTATGGCAGTGTTAGATGTTTAGAATCCATAGGAATGTAAAACTGCAGTAATTTCAGCTGTATCCCCATTCAGTATCGTATGCACTTTTGCTGTGTTGCTCATCTATCATTCTCCCCCTTTGTAAAATGATCAGAGAGCCATACTCTGCTTTCGTCTCCACTTCCTCCTTCCTTTCTCCTGGTTCAACACTAGTGAGTTTGGCCCATTCTCTTACTGAGCTGTGTGTTAAAGAGTTTGTTATTCCTTGAGAATCTTGAGAAGGCCATTCTTTCAAAGATTTTTTTAAATGCAAATGACCTGGATAATGTTCAACTGAATGTAAACAAATAATCTTAGACTACATGTTTTTGACATGCATGGCTAGCTTTCAAGCACAGTTGACAAACCTTTTCCATCTCTTTCTCTCTCACCCTCACCATTCGTTTCTCTTTCTGTGGTGACGTCCCTGTTGCATACCTGACATGTGACACACCCAGCATCAGAGGGGTAGGACCTCTCTGACTTTCACTCTGTGTATGACAGGAGCTGAGGAATAGAGAGAAATATGCCTTAGTCTTAGCCAACGGGGAAAAGATAGAGAAGACAGTGATGGACAGCAATGGCTCGCGGTGCAGTTCCACCTGTCTTCTTTTCCTCACTTGGCGGCCTGTAGATATGACCATCTACCCTTCACAGGGTACTCTACGTGTGTCACATGTGTGTTTGCCTTAGGGGTTAAACTCCAGTACCCTGGCAGTCCATCACTGTTAAAATGTCAGCAGCACTAGAGGTTAAATCAAAGTTAATGTTATTACATAAGTGGTGCATAAGGTCAGGTTGGCATTCAGAACCTTTGTTGATTTCTTCTTTTCACCTCCGTCTGAAAAGAACAGGAACAAGGATACTTATGATGTACCGTCTGCTAAAATGGTGTTGCGCATACAAAGTCTGTGTTATTAAACTGTGTGTGTGTGTGTGTGCGTGCGTGCGTGCACAAATGCACTCACTATAGCCTTTCCACAGAAAACCTGCTCATGCATAGAAGTCACTAGACTGGCAGGCTCTCGGAGCCTGAGGTGTGTCCAGAATCGTTTGATGAGAAGTATGTGGAGGTAGATTTCTAATAGGAATGCAAAGAGAACTCACAGCCAGCAGTAAAAATGTAACAATGTAATGTGACTGGCATAGAGGCAGAGCACACGAGAATGGGGCACTGTTTTTCTTTATAAGGAGGAGGGGGGGGGGGCAACTTACTTAGTTTCTTACATCTTACAGCAAGGTAATGGGGTCTAAGAACTTCTTACCCTCTGATTTACACCAGGTGCAACTGCTATCTCATCATCTTAATGCACTATTGGTGATGTCGCTATTGCGGCATGCCTCTATTGCCTGCAGTCTGACATTGTACTGGCCTTGATGAGTCCTCATTGGCTTACAAATGGCAAGGCAAGGTGTGTTTACTTGTCATCAAAACAAACCCTAATGGGTAGGTCCTGTATTATGTGTTTTAATCTTTGTTTTGTTGTCGGGTGTTGGTTAGGCGTGGTTCTGTCACACGGTCTGTCAGTGTTAATCATCGTTGATGATGTAAGATGCGTCATTATACTTGATCCACGCAGCCTTTTGATTAATATGTGAACTATGTGAACAACGTAATGTGTGGGAGCATTTTATTATTTTCCGGTGTAGAGGAAACAGGTTAGTTCAGCGCATGTTTCCACTGAAAACTAAAATCCTCGGCTCTACCACTGCTGGCAAAACAATAACCAGTAAAGGCTGATGCCTTTGTACTGCCCCCCCCCCCCCCCCCCCCCCCACCCACACACACACACACACACACACAGTAGTCCTCTGATGCCGTTGCTGATGCTTTTACTTCCATAAAAGCATAATTTCTAATTCTCTCTCTCGCTATATACTCTCTATCTACCCTTTCTGTCAGTATTTAACCAGTCTGAGTGTCTAACAGGAAAAATGTATACAGTCTGCTGATGCCTTTGTACTGCTTCTCCCCCCACAGTCCTCTGATGTCGTGCAAGGCTTTGCCGTACCGACTCCGAAAGTACCTGTCTTTCCTCCCCTGAACGGGCCGAAGACAAATGGAACAGGTCAGTTTACGGCTTCTCAAAAGCAAAGTAACAAAAATGCAAATCCAGCAGTAATGATCCCTAGTTTAAGCCTTGAGTGAAGCTTAAGATTCAATTGATTGGCAAAGCATGAGGTCTGACAGACCAATTATGCTAGAGGAACAAGAAGAAGATGTACAGATTTAAGAGTATAGGTCATGTGAATGTTAAAAGTGTGAAGTAAATAAAGGTGAAAGGTAAACTGATTCCATCAGGTATTTAAGACTAATGTGACTGCTTATACTATGCCTATACTATGACTACAGGTTATACTAAGGATAAACAATGTCTCTATGGTTACATTCTTGAGGACTTTGTTTCACATGTATTACATGTATTGAAACCATATAATACAGAGAATTAAAAGTCAACCGTAGTTCTTAAAGGACACAGCTGTTTGTGTCATCTTTGATGGTGTTACCTGATCAGATCTATGATGTTGAGCCTACCAAGATTGGCCACAATGAAATCTCAGAATATTTGTCCATTATAAGTTTAGTTTAAAATTATGGTATTGTAATTAGTGCATTATAGTGCCTTCCTACATACATGAAGGAACTCCCCTCATATAGTAAATTTGGTAAAAATATTATATACCAAAGTGAAATATGAGATCCAGTCACGAAAAAGTACAAATCAAGATGCAAGGTTTATTAGGCTGTATACAGGAGAGAGGCACACCCGTAGCACAGCGTACTCCAGAATATGCGTCTCTGACTTGACACAGAATCATCCAGGGTTTAAGTACCCAACAGTAAGAAACAGATAATCATACAGTGGCAACGCCAGGAGACATTCAGTCTACCATGGCCCACTGGTTAGCACTCTGGACTTGTAACCGGAGGGTTGCCGGTTCGAGCCCCGACCAGTGGGCCACGGCTGAAGTGCCCTTGAGCAAGGCACCTAACCCCTCACTGCTCCCCGAGCGCCACTGTGGTTGCAGGCAGCTCACTGCGCCGGGATTAGTGTGTGCTTCACCTCACTGTGTGCTGTGTTTCACTAATTCACGGATTGGGTTAAATGCAGAGACCAAATTTCCCTCACGGGATCAAAAGAGTATATATACTTATACTTATACTTATACCTTAATCAATGACTAACATGACTGTTGACGCAGAATAGACAACAGCAAGTGATATCCACTCTGGCGCCTTACATTATCATGTTTAAAAGGAACAGTACAGATATCACACAGGGTCATGATGCAGACGTAGAATCATACTTTTAGTGTCAAAGTGACCCACGAGTGAGAAATGCAGAACATTAAACCACATACTGAATATTGGGCCCAATGTTGCACATTAAACCAACATATTAAAGTATTGGACATAATGTTCAATTCCATTTTCTCTCAGTAACTATGTATATTTTAATAGTACTATACCAATGAAAGTTTCACAGATCACAGATTGACCTTTTCTTCTTTCATAGGAAGCAGCCAGCAGCTTCCCAATGGTGGAATCTTTGCTGTCCCTGACAATGAAGAAGGTGAAATACTTATCCCTCCACCTCCATCAGTGGCACCTCCACCACCTCCACCTCAGTTTTCCCCACCCTCGCCAAAGTTTGTCCCTGCTTCATCTTTATATGGAGACTTTGAGGTCCCGCCAGATCTGGCTTCGCTCCGACCACCACCCATGCCTGCCCCCAAACCTCCAACAGTTGCCCAATCCCAGGACATTGACCTTGCTTCTCTGAAGCCCCCATCAATGCCCGCTCCAAAGCCCCCATCTGTGACATCCAGTACTAGTAGCGGCAAAGCTTCGTTGCCTGTATCCATAGTGAGTGATCATCCAGATGTTCCTGAATGTCCACAGTTCACCCCACCCCCACCACCAGTGGTGAAACAACAGCCTCATCCTGGGCCCCAAAAGACCGCAAAGGCACCCCCGCCAAAGCCTGTCCGGATGTCCTCCATTCAGAATCTTGATGTTGCATCTGCTTCATCTTCCACGACTGCTGCTGTGCCTTCAAGCTTCAATCCCCATACCACAGCCAAGGTCTACAGCATACCCAAGACCACTCTGCTGAGTGGAGGCATAGACCGAGATATGAGACCCAAGTCAATCCTCCTTCTAGAGGACTCGTCCGGTGACTCTGTCCGGGTCCATGTCAATGGCAGTGGCCCCGCAACGCCAAGTCCAGCTCAAACACCATTACCTCCAGCTAAGCCAGCACGCAGGGCAAGCTCTGGCGCTCAGCTGGAGCAAGATTTGAAGGACCTCAAAGAAAATTTAACAGCCACCTTACCAAGCCAACCCAAAGCTGTGCCTTCAAGCACACCAAAACCTCAGACACCTCCAAATGCCATTCCAACTCCAACAAAACCAGCAGCAACCCCTCCTGCAGCTTCCCCAAAATTACCAAAAGTGCCAGCTGCTCCTACTCCACAAGAAACAAGCCAGACGAAGGTACAGGAGGTATCCCAAGTAAGACCCCGTCAGTACAGTCCTCTACTGGCCAACAAATTACACAACCTCAAAGCAAGTGAGAGTTCAGGGACGAGGGAAGCTGGAACTTCCCCCTTGGCCCTACTGAGGGCTGCTAAGGAGCGAGAGCGGCAACGTTCAGGTTTGTCCCGTGAGAACAGCGGCAAGAGCAACCGATCTGTTGAGCTCCCTACCCAGGCAACTATTCAGCCCAGCGAATCAAAATCCAACTCTTTCACAGTAACCCCCAAGTCCTCCTCATCCACATCACTAAACTCTCAAGAAAGACTTCCTGCAGAGAAACTTGATCTTCCTGCTCAGGTAGCCATTCCTGCACAGCCTCAAGCTCCTGTACAGGTCACTCCACCACAGGTGAGAATCTCTGTTGCTAAGCAAGAACCAAAGCCTCCAGTACTCCCCACAGTGCCATCCACTTCTCGTAGCAATGTTGAAAAGAAAGTTCAGGATACTAATTCAGCTCCAGCCGTCTCCAGCGTCCAAGTTCAGGACTTCAGCATCCCTTTCATTCCTCCCCCGCCAGAGTTTGCAAACTCAGATAGTGAAGATGGGGAGGGTCCTCCAAGCACACCTCCTCCTGATCCTCCCACAAAGCCATCAATACCACCTCCACCACCACCTGCAGGACCACCACCACCACCACCACCTGCAGGGCCACCACCATCGCAAAGCACCATCGCAAAGGGACCTCCCACTGCCCAAAAGCCAAAGCCGTCAAACACACCCAGACTTGTACCATCTCAGAGTGAGCTGCAAGCCAAAATCGCTCAGCAGACCAAGCCGAAGCCGCTTCCCCAAAATCTTCCCTCGACACCTACATCTGCAAGCCAAGCCACTCTTCTCAGTATCTTGCAAAAAAAGATGCTGGAGATGGATCCCAAATTGTCAGCTCAGACCAAAGAAGCTGATAACACAGATGACTGGGTCACCACACAGTCCGATGACGAAGAGGACATTCGGGTTCCACCTAAACCTTCTCCTAAAGCAAAGAGCGCCACACTTCCACCACAGGCAAGTGGAGGCCTCGATATGCGGGAGCTTGAGACCAGAATGGCCCAGAAGAAGGCAGGAAATGTTGCTGCTGCATCAAAGTCACCTGCAAGGTATGCCCCATGTAGTTTTGAATGTCTGTTAATTATTACCTTTAAAAGAGCCCAGTGTCATAACTTAATCCTTTGTAATTGGGTATCTGTAAAATCTGAAACATTTGTTATACCAGCCAAATGAATATGAAATGCATTTTTTGTGTTACAAATAAAATAATTTCTCGCCTTCCTGTATTATTGCAGTAATGGACCATCCAAGCATCCTCACGGTATGACATTTACAGTACGACCAGGGACCAAACAACCCATTACTCTAGTCAGTAAAGAAGACTCATGAAGACTTTCACTAACAGGACTGCATCAGAAGTAAAAACAAAACTCAAATACAAGACACACCAGTGCCTTTACAGTGCTGAAGATGATCAACTGTGAGCACTTTCCTCTACTTCAGCATGGGGAAAAAGAACACAGCATGGGGAAAAAGAAGAATGTGCCTGTCAATTGTTTTTAGCCTTCAAATAATCTACTGTTGAAACAAACAGCAGGACTTTTTTCCCCTTGTTATTTAACCTTCTGTGCTTTCAGTATCAGACATTCTGGTCCTCTGTTAAAAGTTCTAAAGTCCTTGGAGTGTCTGACTTGTCTGGGGCAACATGGCTGTTAACTTCAGCAGGTTTCAGGCTTATCACAGTTAGTGAGCTTTGCCTTATTGTTTTAACCCGTTGATGAACTAGTGTTTTTTATTCGCTGCTGACAAAATAGTTGCGAGCGGAGTCAGTGTTTCTACAAATGGTACAGATAAAGAAATGTTATATATTCCTATGGACAAAGATGTACAAATGATCAAGCTGTGTCTTTTGTACTGAATACTACAGTTCTCTTCTATCCTAACATATGCTTATTTATATTCAACCCGATGGGAATTCATCTGTCATTTACCACAACACTAATCTAGTTTTGACATAGGTCACTCATACCCCAATGCCAAGAGGCATAATCTAATACTTTTTATTAAAAAAGATGTAATCTTTGTTTGTTAGTTAAAAACTACCAAACACTTTTAATATGCTGCCATCTTCCAACAATAATGCTGCGTCATTTATAAACACGCCTGGATTTTGAGAGCCTGTAAGAATGTAAATATGTTTCTCACAGCCAAAACATGTAAATAGACACTTGGATGTGAAGGTTAATGGCATTGTGAGCATGGACAATATATTTTACAAGGCACCGCAATGACCCACTATGCTTATGTTATAAATAGGCTATGCATGTTATAAATAGGCTATGCATCATTGGTATGACTTGTAGACTTATCAAAAGTGACTGTATTAACCTTCAAAATAAACCTCAGATTAAAAGGGGACACCAAATGGACAACTGGCACTTTCTTTTCATATTTATTTCTGTTTAGAACTTACAATGAGAGTCATTGTCAGACTGAGACTGTTTAACATACATGTCCGTGTCACTTAGAGAATAGGAGCTTTCAACAACTGTGATCATGTTCAGCTTTTTCAGTTTGACATCCTCCACCACTCACGTCTACAGACATACATACTCAATATTAAAGACCCTATAAATGTACAAAACCGTTGTGAGTGACAGTATTGGATGTGTATGAAACAAAACCCATTGAAAAGTATAAAATAATCTACATGAATGAGAATGATCTTGTACAGAAGTACAAATACATCCGGACAGTTGACATTAGTCAACAATGATTTAGATACTGGTCATGACAACTATATAATCGACATCCCTCAAACATAACATGAGTTTATAACGCACAAATCCCTTTACACAAGCCTACTACATGATGGCATAGCCTTGTGCAAAAAGGGGAACCTCCATGAGTATGTGAGGGAGAGCTCTTACACGGAGTCACAAAAGTAACATTTAGCTGTGAATAACTAAATAATTGTTATGGTAACACTTAAACCCAACATTATAAAGTTATAAACAGATTGATAAAGGGTTACACAAAGTATTCATAATGACATATTGATTTACAAAGATCTAACCATTTTAATTTCTGAAGGACGGGACTTGGGATGCTGATGAAATAAGGACAAAGTTTAAGATGTTTCAATGCAAGTGCCTAAAAAAAAAACAGAATCACTGAATCTGAAGTGGAGAGGATAAGGAAACTAGAGAATGCCTTCCATCTGGGCCAGGCACACAAGTAAGGAATTTGTAAAGGCAGCAGTGAACGACAATGAACAGCTTTAAATCTAGAACATTCTTCACACAAACTCCAATTCGTTTTCCAAATTCATTTTCACCAAGAGGTGGGGGCTTTGTAGGGTTGTGTGTGTGTAGGGAGATGAATTTAGTTAACCAGTTACCATTTTTTACAGCTAATACTTCCATCTCAGCGGACCTCAAACTAGTCACTGAATGAGAACTAGTCTACTGAAAGAGAGCCGTTTCCATGTTTCTTCTACCTGCCACCCCCTTGCCCCCTCGTGGACAGCTCTACGGTTGAGAGGTTGGTGGTGACTGGCTGATGTTGTGGTGGAGAACCTGGTGGTCCCAGCCCACTGTGGTGAGGGTGTCCAACCCATCAGTGGCCCAGCATAACCCACGGACAAAGTCCTGGTGCCTCCTGTCTCTGAAACTAAAAATAGGAGGGGGGTTATGAGTGTAAATCAATGAAGGTGAATGACACGGGGCACATTAAAAAAAAAAAATGAAATGTAAATCACTGCTACGTGACCGTATGTACAGCAATAATATGGCTAAACAAACTATTAAAATAACACAAAACCACTGAACCAAAATAACAAACCAAATATAGATTACCATATAATCTCTGATGAGTGGTAGGGTAAGAGTAGTTGTAACAGCTCCACTAAGAATCTACCAGTATTAGACTTTTCACTCACAAACTATTTACATTCTCTCACAAAAGGCCTGACACAAGGTATTTATTTAAGACACACAGGATAGGGCTGGGTGGTTTTGGGAGGGCCTTCAATATTGACTCACATTTCTCTGAACTCCGCGTTCACCACGGCAACCGTGCAGTCATCACTTGTGGAGGCTAGCAGCGGGGAACTGTCAAACAAGAGGACATTTCAAAAATCTAAAATATCAATATTGTAACACAGCACTGCCTTGGGTGAACCAAAAAGCATCACTGAACAGATTGCTGTTTGGGTAAGGGCAAGCATTAAGACACAAAAGAAAAACACAATACATCAGAATATGAAGTGTCACTGCTGCTAATTAGGGCTTGAGCCAAGTCAGCAGACCAGACAAAAGCTAATTCTTAAGGCAAGACTGTCATGTTTTCAATGTGGCTACAGCATAGACTACCGAGTTGTCTAGGAGGGTGATGTTGTTCTGGTATACCTGTGGGAGGAGAAGGCCAGGCTAGTCACTCTGCGTCTGTGGGTGTTCAGAGTCTGGGTTTGGTCTGACGTCTGCAGGTCCCTCACTGTGACCCTTCCCAGCTCGTCACCTGAACATTAGCACATTTAAGTATATTTTTTGGACTTTATTTAGATAGGACAGTGAAGTGTGACAGCAAGTAAGTGGGGGGGTGGAGTGGGATAGAGCAGTACTCCTTACCATAGACAATTGTGTTGGCTTGGCATGGGTGCCATATCGCTGTGGTAGGCGAACAGCTGGGAGACACTATGTCTGCAATAAAAAGATGAATGAGATAAAAAGATAATAATGAAAATCTTAAGAGTGTATGTCCCATCTCAAACTACAGAGGGAACTGTGACCCTTGGCTTTTCAATGGTTAGCTACACAAGATGCTATAAGACTGGTGCTCTAGTCTAAGCCTTGTACACTGGGGTTTTCCTATGTTGCATGGATTTAACGACTAAACAGGGGAAATGTCTGACACAGGCGTTTCTCTGTCCACAGTCTCAAGAATTATGACTAGAATGTGGACAGACCCCATGATCTAATGCTGACTACAATATTGAAAATCTGAAAAACAAACAGTTGTGTACGTGACCAGATAATTGGTGACAGGAAACGCTTACCCAACCGAGTTGCTGGTTTTGGTTTTCTGCGGTCCCATAATAGAAGCCGGCCATCCTAGGAGAAGAGAGAGACACAAAGATCATTCCGAAGACACAGACATTGCTCACACTTTTTAGCCACAACAAATGTAATGCCTCTCCAGTTCCATGTTTTAAACACTTGGCAATGGGCTCATGTAATTCAACTACATGAAGCAAACACCTGAAAGAATGACTGACGCCATCTTGTGGCTGAATGTGTACACAGTCAGGATTTCAATGTAGTACCAGCAGATGACTTATAGAAATGCAGATATCTCTCACCTGACCACAGGAAAGGAGGAGGGCTTCCTCTGATGGGCTGCAAGCCACACAGATGACCGGCATGGTGTGCGCTGTAGTCAGAGGTCACATTAGGTCACATTAGTGCTAGGCATGGAGGCTCTGTTCTCTTTATGCACCTGTGATATTACACACTATTAGAATTATTATGATCACTCTGTTGTTTTAAGCACTTGCATTAAACATTTGGAGACAGGACATGGCACTCTGATAACAGGGGCTGAAGCCTGAGATTATCAGACATTTTGTAAATGGTTATACAGGTGGGTCTCAAAAAATTAGAATATCGTGGAAAAAGTAATTTTCCCACCTAATTTAGTTCAAAAAGTAGATCTTTCATATATTCTAGATCAGGGGTGGGCAAACTTTTTGGCTCAAGGGCCACATTGGGTTTTGGGTTTGGGCTTTTGTTTTAATGAGCTGTAAGCCGTAATCATCAAGATTACAACAAAGAAATGGCTTGACACATTTCACTTTATATCTAATGAATCTAGAATATATGAAAGATCCACTTTTTGAACTAAATAAGGGTGTAAAAATGAACTTTTCCACAATATTCTAATTTTTCGAGAGACACCTGTATATACATTTTCAAATCTTAAATGTCCCACGTCTAAATATCTGTACAATGACATGCCTGAGAACTTCCAACCTTGTAATTAAGCTCATTTGAATTTGAGTGGTAATATTTTAATGGCTGGGGCTATGCTAGCTACATCAGCCCAGAAACCCTCAACATCTCAGTTCTGGGACCATATGAAGAGCCAATTGCCTTGGGTGCAAACGCCACATGACCAATGTAAACACAGTAATGATCGTATGCTGATAAGCTCCACTCATGCACGGCTGAGAACAGCTTATAGAAAACAAACTTCTCTGCACCAAAATAGCCAACGCTAACTGGCTAAAGCTAAACCTCTAAAACCCAACCCTTTGATGACAAAGCAAAATATTTCATAGACAAGCAAATAAAAATACAACACTCCAAACTGCAATTCATCACCTTTATAAATAAATCAGCATATGCCATCTTACCATGATATGTGTTGATGACTGTCTGTTGGCTGAGGTCCCATACTTTGATGCTTCATGAATAAATGGACAAAAACATACGGAAAGGCAAGTATGAATGGTGATGCCAACAAATACATAGAAAACAAGATCAATCAGGACACTGCATACCCTCGCACCCAATAATTTATCAATGATTTCAATTATGTAGACACACACGAACACTCAGAGATAGACCCAATTACAATACCCTTCATCACCTACTGAGGGTCAAGGGTAATAATATACTAAGCACACAGTACAGTATACTGAATGTACTGCTCATAAAGCTTTTTGCTCATCTACTATAAATGTTGTAATGAATCATGTGGGGAAACCCATCTAATTTGGAAACGATGAAAAAAAAACAAAAAAAAAAACAATTGCACACACAAAATATTGCAATAACTATGTCTCCCAAAATGGCTCTGTACTAAAACCACTATACTGAATAGGGGACTTCAAAATCATTGAGAAAACAACTTCCCTGAATGAGAAGCAGGAACTGAATAGTACTTTAAAGTGTTAATTTGGTCTTAAACGTATTTCTCGTCCATAGGTTCACTGGCTCTTCCACCAACCTGCAGTCCATGCTGCTGCTGACAGCGTGGGTGCGCGCTGCTGTTGTGCTGATGCCTGTGACCACATGATCGTGCTCTTGCTTGCTGAAACGGCTCATCAGCAGACGCTCGTCCTCCGCCAGCTCCCACAATTCCACAGCACCTGTGGCATCATGGCAACAATGCAATGGCCAGACTATGGTAAACATTGATGGAGCAGAGGCACTAATGTTTTTCAGTGTCCTGTGTGAAGCTCAAATGGAACACAAACTGTGATCAGGGTTCCCATACCTTCTTAAAAATGCAATATGGCAAAGTTTGAGACAGTGTTACAATGTTTCCATAATTATAATGTGTAGGCATTATAGAACCTCACAAACATCACAAGACGAGAAAGAATTTAATGTGTGAACCTTTCTCTATTGTGCTGTGTGGTGCCTTGGCTTTTCTCATACAAAACATATGAACTCAAACACATACTCACACGTGCATAATGTTGGCAATTAGTTAAGACAATCAGTAATGAACGGACCACCTGCAACGATGTAAATTGTACCTGAATCTGAAGCTACCAGGATGCCTTTCTCTGACACCCACAGAGCCTGTGTGACCCCCGCGTCGGTCTGAACACCAGCCTTGCAGAAGCCCTCGTTGGGTGCCTGCTTTGGGTCGGTGTACACCCAGATGGACCCCATCCAGGACCTACCAGTTAGACTGGAGGCGCCTAAAAGCAGAGCTCCATCTAGAAGTAAAATAGAGATGTGGATAGCATGTGAAGTACCAGTAATGCGTTGCATTTGTCCAACTTTGAACATTCATGAAAGCAACCAGTAATCAGTCATGTGCAATATGATGAGAATTTCAGCGAATTAAACGACTGACATGACAAGTCTACTCTTACAATTTTAGGCGTAACGATTATTGATGCTAAAACGCAGCGTAAGTTCAGACCAGACGCCGGACACTGTTAACTGGACATGGTCTACTGCCATCAGATAGGTTGGTAACGCCACTTGACTGACGTTAGATAGCTACTAACCTCGATAACTTATGTCACTGACATTTTCTAAGGCCATGGCAGACTTTAAGGAGTATTCTTTCACCTCATGACGTTACAATCGGACAAAAATTAACCCCTACCAGGTACAAAGATGTAAGTTAACCAAGCTGTTATTAGAAGAAACGTTATTGGTTACACAGCACTTATGATAAACTTCAGACATTTCGATACAGTTAACGTTATCGTTACAATGTCATAACTTACCAGCTCTGTAGTGAGCAGACACTAGATGTTTTTCCATGCACGCTGGTGCGTTAGGTGGGATATTCCAGTTATCCTTAATCATGTCTTTATTTAACTTCGAAACTGAATCAAAATCACAAACGAAAATACTGATAACTTAATAAATATAACTATGTTTGTTAAAACCAACGCTGCACGTTCGACAACGGTGTTTCAATGCCGCGAATGAATGAATTTGCTACCTTCCGTCACCACGTGCAGAGTGAGTTTCCGCTTCCGGGACTTTTCGAACGGTCATCGCTTGAACTAAAATGACGTTTACATAGTTTATATTGTTACAAACACTGTAACACAATTGTAACATTTTTATATTATTTTCTATGACCAATCGGCCATGGATAACATTATTAACAATTTCACATGTAAAACTTCCATTTTTATGCAGTAGATGGCGCTGTTCTCTTTAAAAGTGTTCACATCCCATCCGTCGCACGAGCGTACTTCAGGATGCTTAACCAAATTCAGGATGAACCAGGGCCGGTTCTAGCCTAGCCTACTACATTTGGGTGGGCTGGTAGAAATTTTGTGTAGGCAAAATAGCAAAGCGGTCAAATTGGATAAAAATGGACATAAACACAAAACACAAACACAAAAAAATCAGTAGCCTACTACCTAGTTTGAGTTGTTGCAGCCACAGCCAGGGATTGGCAGTAGATAGGCCTACGTGTATTTAAAATAAGTATTTAAAATACAAAATAGTATTTTGTCGTTTGTATTTTATTTTGTTGAAGAAAATTTTGAATTAAACTACTTTAAAGGTTTGTATTTTTGTAGTTTAAAAATACAGCCTAAATTATTTTTGGTAAAACCTTTGTTAAAAGCTTTTTTATTTTTATTTTTTTATAGATGCTTAACAACACACAGTACAGTAATTACAACAAAGGAACTGCAGTCCTTTGCTAAAAGCCTAGCCTATGTTTGGTGATGTGATGACATCATAAAAGTGCAAAACAATGAATGTAGCCTCTGACTTGTGCTGAGTAATTTGCCCAGACGTGTTGTGTTCATAATATTGAGATTCAGGAAGATGATCCTACAGTGCAAGATCAAGATGAGTAACTGGTTGCTCACATTAGGGTTGCCAAAGTGACAGTCCAGCCAATTAGTGCTAGGAGTCTCACAATTAGTGAAATGAAGATTTCCTGAGTGCATGTGGATGTGCATATGGTAATATAAAGAAGTTCCAGACACTGGTTAATCAGCCTATTCCTGGCTATAATTCCACCATGAAGACAAAAGAACACTCCAAACAACTTGAAAAGCATAAGCAGTGATGTAGTACTCGAGTCCGGTCTCGAGACCGATTTCTGCTTTCTCGGACTCGACTCGGACTTGTTCCTTCAAAGACTCAGTCTTGACTCAGTCTCGGACCACAGTGGGAGTAGAAGGACTCGTAATTTCAGACCGAGTCCTCGAGACCAACGCATTTTTTTCTGTCCATATAAAAAAAAAAATCAAAATGAAATTTCATGGCGGCCACGTCTTTGCCCCTTGTTGGCCTTGGTGCCCCCTTCTTTCAATATTCTGCTTTGCGTCCGTTTAATAGCAATTTTTATTTAGCCTATAGGCTAACCTGTCAAAATAATCTTAGCATCACAGCGCAAACTAATTCACTCTTACACAGTGGAGAAAATGACAGCGCATGGCAAGACAGAAAGTGCGTCCAAATTCACCCATTCTTCTCAGTTGAAATAGGCTAGCAATCGCTAAGCCTACTCATCACGCATGTATCACATCATATGAAAGAACTTTTTCTCAGCTTTTAAACAATGTTAGCCGCTAATTGCTGTGGTGAACTCCTCGCAAGAAAAGTAAATAATATAATTACATTTAATCATAACGTCTACATAAGGTGCTACACCCATCTCCCTACCCATTCATCTTGGTGGAATACTTCACGAACCCTTCGTTCAACACATGACAAACCATATATCAGAATAAACAGCAGACCTTACCGAACACAAAGGTGTAAAGCAGTCCCCTGTACAGTAAGCCGTTCCAGAGTATTCCGGTTAAATTAAAAATGTAGGCTAATCTGCAGCAAGGTCTACATTCATGTCTCCAACTTTGGTCTTTAGGTTTCAAAAGTTGTTTAAATCGTTCTTCATGATTTCATAACAGGCCAAATACAAAATAAATGTTACAAATATTGCCTAGATATAGGTAAATATTAAAATCAGAGGATATACAGCTGAGTAAGAGTTTGTGAAAGGAGTCTTAATGATCAAAAAATGCTAAGCATGCATGTAGGTTGCATCAGTTTCTTAAAGCTGAGCTGTGCTTAAATTGTTCAATACATGATTCCATAACAGGCCAAATATAAAATAAATATAAATATTAAATATAGCCTAGACATCTAAATATTAGATGATCAGATGATTTACAGTTCTATGTAATATGTCATGTTTCATGTTTTTGTAATGTTTCATACAGTGATTCAGGTCTACTGCTGTGAATAGGCTAAATACAACTTTGATTATTTCTATAGCCTACTACTGTATAGTTAACTTTGGCCTTGGTGCCCTGACATGTGGCCTTTGTGCCCCCCACCAAATATGCCCAACTGAAGGCCAAGTGGCCTTGCCCCTAAAATGGTGAAATTCCAAGCCTGGGCCTAACTGTTGATTATTAATTGGGGTGATATTAAATCATGAATATGAAAACTGACATGTTTTTATGGTCTTGGTCTCGACTCGGTCTCTACTCCTAAAGGACTCGGTCTCGACTCGGACTTGCTTCCTCAAAGACTCGTCTTGACTCGGACTCGACTGTATTTGAAAACCAACGGACTCGGTCTCGACCCTTCAAAGACTCAATCTTGTCTCGGACTCGGCATAGGCGGTCTCGTCCCCATCACTAAGCATAAGTGAGGGGATGGATACAAAAAATGTTCAAGTCACTGAGCATCCCCTGGAGTTCAGTGAAATCCATTATTAAGGAATGTAAGGAATATGGCAAATGTACACATCTGCCTAGAGCAGGCCATCACCACAAACTGAGTGACGGTTCAAGAAAAACAGTGGTGGGGGAGGGCACCAAGGCACCTATGATAACTCTGAAGAGTTAAAAGTTAAAAGCTTCAGCAGCTGAGATGGGAGAGTTCTTCACCAGTCAAAGCTCTATATGGGTGAGTGTCAAAGCTGTTATTCCATCTCTAAACTAAAGTTTGCCCAAAGACATATGGAAGAGTCCAAGGTCAAATGGAAGAAGGTTCTTTGGTCTGATGAGACCAAAACGGACTTTTTGACCATCAGACTATGCTTGGCGAATACCAAACACTGCATATCACCAAAAACACACCATCTGTCAGGATCCTGCCTGGACTAGTGACTTTTTGCCACCCTGGTGGCCATTCTGTATATTGTTCGGTGTCATGTACTCTGTGTTTACCTGTCTGGTCATGTGTCTTTGTCTTCACCCATTCCCTTATATGGTCTGCACTTCCTGTCTCATTAGTTTTCCTCCATTTCTGCTCACAACTGTTCCCTATTGTCTTGTTGGTTTTGTCCAGTCCTCTGTCTTTCTGTTAATTGGTCTGTGTACTTCCACCCTCCTGTTCCTCTGTCCTTTGTGGGTTTGTCTCTCTGTTCACCCTGTCTGAGTCCTGTCCGTAAGTACGTTTGTAAATGTGTAAGTTTGTAGTTTAAAATTAAAGTGTGTTTGTCTGAAATACTGCCTGGAAGGGTCTTGCACTTGGGGCCTCCTGCCATCCCTGACACCATCCCTAATTTGAAGCATGGTAGCATCATGCTGTGGGGATACTTCTCGACAGCAGGCCCTGGAAGGCTTGTAAAAATAAAAGTAAAATGAATTCAGCAAAATATATGGAAATCCTGGAGGATTATCTGATTCAGTCTGCAAAAGAACTACGACTTGAAAGAAAATTTACTTTCCAGCAAGACAATGAGCCAAAGCATACAGCGAAAACTACACAGAAATGGTTTAAAGACAATGAAGTGAATGTTCTGGAGTGGCCAAATCAAAGTCCAGACCTCAATCCTATAGAAAATCTGTGGCTGGACTTGAAAAGGGCTGTTCGTGCCCAATCCCCTTCCAACATGACAGTCACCATGAAGTCCTTTGAACACCTGGTGCTGACCCACCTCAAAAACATCACAGGTCACCAGCTGGACCCCTTGCAGTTTGCCTAAGGGAACAAGGAGGAATGACCTCAGATAAATTAATAATAAGTATATTCTTTCATACCAACAATATAGCACGATTATATTGTTAATGGTGAGTTCATTTTTCGCGTGTACAGAGGTGACCAAGAAACCAAGAAAGCAATTTTTGTCCAAAAAGTGTTGCTACACCACGATACTCAATATGTTGTCCAATGGTGAGTCATTTTTCCCTGTTGCACCGACACTGGATTTTAGGGTTCCCCCACCTGCCAAATCCCACTTAACCACTGGCTACAGATACCTGCGCACAAAAACAACCAGACACAAGAACAGCTTCTTTCCCACTGCCATCACTCTCCTGAACTGTGGATGGGGTCATCACCACTTTGGCCATTCACCCACTTCTTCTACACATTACATACTTTATTAATCCAATATGCATCTTGCACACTACATTTGCACTATTACTTTTTGCACTTGACATCCCACTCCATGTGTACTTGAATATTATGTCTTTTTCATATATTTGTTTTTGTATATTATATGTGCCTATATGTACATTGTTATCTCTATTGTACAATATGTGTCTACTAGATCAGTGTTTCTCAAAGTGTGGTCCGCAAGCTATCCCAAGTGGTCCGCGAGCAGATGTGGGAAAATATAATATAGATGAGTTGTTTGCAATATTGAACCAACTTGTATGTAAATCCAAACAGCTCTGCAACACTGTCTATGTAAGATATGCCAGTTTAAATCATATGAATCCTCTGACACAATAAGCAAAGTGCAAAGACAATAAGCAAGGTGGTTCAGTGAGTAGGCCTATTGTGTAGGCTAATATAGCCTACTGTTGAAGTAGGTCTAATCTTTTTTTTTTAAGCTAGATGGTCTGTGCGTTTCTTTTTTATTGGTTAGTGGTCCTTCGTCTGAAAAAGTTTGAGAAACACTGTACTAGATGTATACTACTACATGTTTATTTGTTGAATGTATAGTTAACACCTACCGAAGTCAAATTCCTTGTGTATGCATGTCCGATAAAACTGATTCTGATTTCTTGATTTCAATGACAGACACATCATCCAAAACTTTTGTACAAAAGTTTTATTGCATAGCAAAAACAAATATAGTCAGCTTGTAGTCACTTATCATCTTGGATATAAAACAATGCAATGTATTTTTTTAATCAAAACTAAATATGTACATGTTCAACATTTCTGGCTGCACAGCAGCCATCTCCTGACTAGACAGGTTTACAACAGAATGTCAAGACTGACATCCCATTCTAGGTTGTGTACTGTCCAACCTTCAAACTGCAAATCCCCAGCTTGTGAGCAGTCTGATACAATGATTGGATGAGGTCAACAGTCTTTCGTGCGTCGTATTGAATTTGGCATGGTAGAAATTGTTTACTTCATTTGAATAGGAGTGGTTTGTCTCAAATCGTTTTAAGATGCGTGGAGTCGTGTTGCTGCGCTTCTATGAGCCACACCAGCCATCTCTTCTCTCTTTCGTTCGCCGTAATTTGTCTTCTCCACCACCTCAGGCACCTCTTCACGCTTTCTGCGTCTCTCTTCTTCGCGCAACTCCCGTGCCACCAGTTTGGCTAGCTCCGCATCCAGAGCCGCGTCGTCAACGGAAGAGAACGACTGACAGACAGTCTGGACCAAACCCAGAACCGTCCCCAGGACGGCCACCACTGAGCCCACCAAGTAAACCTTCAGCATGCCCCGGTTGGGCTTCTGGTTGATCATCTCTTTGGCGAATGGAATAATTTCTTGGAGGGTCTCCATGTCGAGTAGTCACAGTTTAACACCTAAGGCAAAATTGAAGGCAAGGTTAAAATATTTGAATTATCAACAACATTGCTTTTCAGTAACATATTCAGAGATCACATCGTATATTGCCTAATTCTCTGGTAACATTGACACAGTTAGGTCTACAATTATTAAGTCTATGCAGTAGGCTAGGCCCTACTGTAGCCTACACGTTGTTGGCATTTGAGTGGTTATCTGCTTACTTACGTTAAACGCGCTGTCAGTGAAGTGACAGAAATGTGAAGTCGGCTCTTTGGAAATTAGCTCACTTCCACTCTTGCCCAATTTCTCAGTGCAGTGCTGTATGAGGCAGCAGATGATCTGTCCATTTATACTAACTGTACTCCAAACCACTCCCACACAGGGACGTGCCAGTGTCCATGTGCTACCCATGCGGAGTTTGAGCTGAAGCAAAGGGACAGTTTAAGTAGGCTACGTGAAATACGTGGACTGCACCTAGTCTAGCATTATAGATTTACAAATTGCTTAAACTTTCATAGTCATATTCAGAGATTTTAGGCAACTAAAATTTCTGCTTTGCTCTCACAGAGGTGGTGGTTTGGGAACGTTATTTAGACCAGTGTTAGTGTTTCTCAACGGGTCTGGCCTTGACCTTCAATTTCCCATGGTAGTTAGTTGCGAACTGTCACCAACTGATACGGTAAGCTAGTGGTAAGATGCGTAAAGTGCCTGCACTTGTTTGGAAAATGTTGACGTTAGGCACATTTCACATTTCAATTCCTCAACTCCATAAGTGCATACGTGAATCCATACTTCACATATTTATTGAGGGTCGTTTTGCCATAGGCTATTTAGCCTACCAACATGTCATAGCCTAAACATTGTCTAGGTCCGTGGCAACAACTGGTAGGCCTATTCCTATCAAAACTAGATGTACCGCATAGCGGTACAAAATATGACCGCCGCTCAGTCCTGTACATCCGTTCCGCGAAAATAAATCACACTTCAATTTGTCTCCATATTTTACTCCATCCCCCACTCTTGAAACTTTTGTGTATGCTTGTTTGGCATGCCTGAGTGTGTGTGT
Organism: Alosa sapidissima; assembly: GCF_018492685.1. NCBI lineage: Eukaryota > Metazoa > Chordata > Actinopteri > Clupeiformes > Clupeidae > Alosa > Alosa sapidissima. The sequence continues at coordinate 17,422,082 of NC_055960.1, forward strand.
GCGGCTGCACAGAAAGTACCCTACTGGTGCTGAAAAGGTGAATAGATTGTAGAATAGCCAAAGAAGATGTAGAATTGTTATAAAACCTTTAAAATCTCTAAACAATCACAAGTAGGGCAGTTCATCACAGTTCATCCATTGCAACTGGATTGATGAAAGGTCACTTACACCTGTAGGCTACATTGTATTTGGGAAAAGCAAAAGGTATCAGCATAATGTTATTTATTTATTTATTTATTTATTTTTTATGTATTTTTAAACAAAAACATCTCTGTCAGTTCCATGCCGTTTTCAACAGCTATCAAAAACAAAGGTCATTTTTGGATGGATGGATTTTTTGTGAATGTTTCTTCTTCTTACATAAGATTTTAGTCATCTTTAGTTCATGTAATACTTTATTGTCAATGCACAAATTAAGTAACAGTAGTCTGAAACGTTATTGTTAATGCACAAATTAAGTAACAGTAGCCTAGTCTGAAACGAAATGCTGTTTTACATCTAACCAGTGGTGCAAATAACTGACATGTCCAAATGGGCCTTGATGAAATGCGTCGCTAGACTGTTCACACATTTTAACGGGCCAAAGTTGAAGAGCTTTTGTCCGTTATTGTTAGTGCAAATATAGGCTGATTCATGTTCCCTTGCATTGTTTAACTGAGGTCCATGGCTAGTCTGGCTTTCATCAGACCAAGCTCAATCTTTTAAGAAATCAAAAAATAAATAGCGGGCAGATCAGGCTGGGTTCACCCAGCCTAGTCCATAGGCACCCGATATTGTTTAATTTTCCGATTGAGATATACACGCTCTGGCTATTCTAAATGCAAAAATGCATCAGGGAGTTATGACAAAACGGTAACTAACAAACTAGATCCTAATAGAAAGCTGTTAGCTTCCCTAAGCTACAGGTAGGATTATAAGGTAGGCCTATTTACAACATAAATTGTCAATAGGCTATGCTGGCGACACAAATAAAATCTCCTTTGGAAACCAATGGCTTACGACTTACAGTATCAAGCGGACTTAAACTGTCATATCGTGGCGAAAAGTTGTAATAACATTCACGCAGCTCCATGAGTCAAGGAAAGCGCGAATGAAGTAGCCACTTCTAAATGGGACCCACTACACAGTAGCTTAAGGTGTTTTGCTAAAGCAGCCATAATGAAATGAAGGTGTCATTGTTTGGATACTTCACACACACGTGCTTTTTAATTTCACAGACTACAACTACCAAGCTGTAATCAAAGCACATCGATTCCCCTCTCACACCCTGCACGCACTTAAAACAAAATAAACAGGCGTCTCAGTCTCACGCATGTATAGGCAAAACTGTATCAGACCGGTGTAACGTTGGTAAATCTTCCATTGCACAGAATGATTTTGTAGCACGTGCAATAAATGACAGTCGAAAGATACAAACAGTGCTGCTATACATTTGCTTGGTATAACCGCATTTATAGTTTTCTACAAATGCAATAAATCAAATGCCTCCATCACTCAACCAACTCTAACGGTAACATTACCTAGGTCCTTATTGATATTACAAGATTAACGTACTGCAGTAAAAACCAAGCATGTCCGATAAACATCCTCAGATTTATTTCGGCTTCAAGAAGAAATGGGAATTACACTTCATGTGAACATCGTCCTATCCTTATTAGATGTTCGCTGCGGTAAATTACAGTCCTTGTATGAAGCGTCCATTGTTTTTTCCAACCCACTTTTAACTTCCAACAAAATTACGTCTCACTGCAACGATGCGCCATCTAGTGGACAAACGACTACTTCTCGCCAATACTGAAAATGCAGCCATGATGATGATGATGAATATTTATTTTGGCTTTCTTTTAATCCTACTGATTTTCATTTTTTACCGGGGGGGCAAATCACAAATGAGTGATTATGAGCCAGGTTGATGTGGGCCCTTGAGACCAACATACCATAAAAGATTCACAGAGAACTGTGTCTGCCCTACCCTCCTTTCGGGGGGTCCAGTCCAGCGGGGGGGCTGCAGATGAAAACGAAAAATGACGGTTCCATGCTATCCATGTGGGGGGTACATGCCCACCAAGTTTTGTGTACCCCGGTCTTTCAGTGTCCCGGGAATCCTTGTTGGTGTACGTCACTAAATGTACACATAAATTATTTTATTGTAAGGCCCCCCATGAACGAAAGTACACAAAACTTGGCATGCATTCAGAGGGTGTCATAATGATCCTACACTTTTAATTTCGTGCAGTTTTGACCTTGTCAGCCAGAGATATTGAGATGAAAACACCTAACTTTTTGCTTTTTAATTTTTAACTAGGTGGCGCTATACATGAAATAAGTGGTAATGGGATGGGTTGACATGCCCCCTTAAGACCAACATACAAAAAAAAGGTGGACCTCCTAGGCCCTACGGTTCTCGAGATATTCACAGAAAACTGTCTCCGGCCACCTACAGGCCAGTTGGTGTATAGTAACATAAATTAATTTATTGTGTGGCCCCCCATGAACGGAATTCCACAAAACTTGGCGTGCATACAGAGGGTGTCATATTGATCCTACACTTCCAATTTCGTGCAGTTTTGACTATGTTAGGTCACAGATACCTTCAATTACACCACCTCATTTTTACTTTTTTGTGTTTAACTAGGTGGCGCTATACATGAAATGAGTGGTTATGGAATGGGTTGACATGGCCCCTTGAGATCAACATACAAAAAAAAAATGGTCCTCCTAAACCCTACGGTTTTCGAGATATTCACAGAAAACTGTGTCTGCCCTACCCTCCTTTCGGGGGGTCCAATTCAGCGGGGGGGCTACAGATCAAAACGAAAAACGATGGTTCCATGCTATCCATGTGGGGTTACATGTCCACCAAGTTTCGTGTACCCCGGTCTTTCAGTGTCCCGGGAATCATTGACGGAAATTTGGGCATGCGAAAAAGAAAAAAAAAAAAAAAAAAAAAAAATCTGACTAAACCTATATGACCGCCGCTTCGCTGCGCGGCGGTCATAATTAAGGTCCGATATTTACGGAAGAGTAGCCTAGGCTATATTTTTGAAATTTCCGCTAATTTTCTTTTGAGATAAATCCACACATTTGCGGAAATAATAATAATAACAGAGTCAGTCTCGGAATTTTCTAAAAGAAATTTTTTTCATGTGGCCCTAATACTCTTCAGTATCACAACGGCAAATCACAAAACACAAAAGCAAATAATAAAAAAAACCGCAATGACAAACCACAAAGCACAATACCATGCATGTGTAAAAATGCATCAGAAGCAGATCTCTGTACAGTGCATACAGAAAGTATTCACAGCACTTCACTTTTTACACATTTTGTTATGTTACAGCCTTATTCCTTATTACATTAATCCCCCCCCCTCAAAATTCTACACATAATACCCCATAATGACAACTAAAAAAAAAGTGTGTTTGAGATTTTTTTCAAATTTATTAAAAATAAAAAACGAAGAATTCACTTGTACAGAAGTAGTCACTGCCTTTGCGATCAACCTCAAAATTGAGCTCAGGTGCATTCTGTTTCCACTGATTAAAGGTAAATTCAGTTGATTGGACATGATTTGGAAAGGCACACACCTGCCTATATAAGGTCCCACAGTTAACAGTGCATGCATGAGAAAAAGTGGGAGAGGAGACTTTCGGGTTGGAATGGCGGCATCTGGAGAAAAGGAGCGTAGACGTTTGTCTGTTGATCGTGAGCTACAGGCGGTTGGCAACAACTGGACTGTGAATGGTCAGAGGTCAGGAAATTACGGATCAGGAAGTGAGGATGGGGAGATGGATGTTGGACGCGGGAGTTTGGATGAGTGGAAAGTAATCAATAGGAAACGGAAAACTAAAGATAGAGACGAATCAGATTATAGTGACATTGATAAAGAAATAAAAACGGTGAAAAGGAGTGAAGATGAGTTCAAGGTGTTTATCAAATTGTTACAAGAGGGGACTACTTTTAACGAGTGGAGTCCAATCCAACTAACCAAAAGTCTGCATAAAGACATTGGGGAGGTAAGGAGCGCTAAACAATTGAGGAATGGTTCTTTACTGGTAATATGTAAAAGTGATGAACAACAACAGAAAGCAATAAAGACAAATAAACTAAATGGACAGCGAGTGAAGTGTTCAATGGCATATGACAAAAACTTTGTTAGGGGTGTGATCTCTGGGATTCCTCTAAGTGAGTCAGTGGATTCAGTGAAAGAAGGAATACAAAATATTAAAGTAAGGGAAGCAAAGCGACTTAAAACAAGAAGGAATGAAGTTATATGTGACAGTCTATCAGTACTGTTAACTTTTGACGAAGCTAAACTCCCAGGAAAAGTCTTGATTGGTTACATGAGCTATGTTGTCAAGGTTTACATTCCTCCACCACTGCGGTGTTTTAAATGTCAAAGATATGGGCATGTAGCGGCGATATGCAAGGGCAAACAAAGATGTAGCAAATGTAGTGGTGAACATGAATATGGAAAGTGTGAAGAAGGGGCAAAACTAAAATGTTGCAACTGTGGAGGAGAACATAGTGCAGCATATGGAGGTTGTGAGGCTAACAAAAGAATGCAGGAGGTACAGCGAATTAAAGTAGTCCAAGGGGTTTCCTATGCAGAGGCAACTAAGAAAGTCCCAAGAGGTGTAGGTGTACCGGTAGAAACAATAAAGGATGGGACTAAAGATGTAAAGGAATGTGTAAAGTGTGATCAACTAAAAGAAGATACGTTGATTGTGAGTAAAGGTGATTTTGTGCTATTCATGGCTGAGATGATCAATTGCTCAGCACAGACCACTAGTAGAACTGAAAGAATTAAAATAATTGTAAAGTCAGCTGAAAAATACCTGGATGCAAAGGGAATGCCTTGGGAAAGAGTAAGAGATATTCTTAATGATGAAACACAACAATCACAGTCATGGAGTGGGCCTGTATAATGGTTTTAATTATACTTCAGTGGAATGCTAGGAGTTTAATTGCAAACGGCCAAGAATTCAAAAAATATGTTGAAAATTTACAAGAGAAACCTAATATTATTTGTATACAAGAAACCTGGCTAGTGCCTAGGTTGGATTTTGTAATAAAGGGGTATGACTCTATAAGAAGGGATAGGGAAATAGGTAAAGGAGGAGGAGTTGTAATTTTTATACAAAGGGGACTTCAGTATAGAGAGGTAAAGAGGGGGAATGACTTGGAATACATTGCTACAGAAGTATGGACAAATGAAGATAATGTGACAATTATAAACTTTTATAACCCATGTAGACAAGTGGAGATAAGGCAACTGGAGGATATTTGGAAGGATTTGACAGGGAGAATTATCTGGTGTGGGGATTTGAAGAAATGAACATGACATAAGAGAAGAGAGATGGATTTTAGGAAAAGCAGATTGGGGTAAGTATAGAGAAGTAAGTGATGAATTGTTACTATCTATTGATAAAAATCAGGATATTGAGAAATTGTGTAATGAAATTGGCAGTGGAATAATTGTTGCAGCAGGAGTATCAATCCCAAAAACTAAGCCTAAGACGTTAACTAAAATAGTGCCATGGTGGTCTACAGAATGTAAGGAAGCAATTAAAGGTAGAAATAGAGCGTTAAAAAGAACACATAATTTTCAGAATTTAGTTCAATATAAAAGATCTCCGGCAATAGTTAGGAAAACAATAAGACAAGCTAAAAAAGATCATTGGAAAAAGTTCTGTGACTCTATTGGTCGAACTACTCCAGTGGAGAGAGTTTGGAATATGATTAAAAAAATGAAAGGGAATGGAAGGGAATATGGATACCCAGTGTTGGTTGAGGGGCAAAGAACGATCACCAATAATAAGGAAAAAGCAGAGGTTATGGCTAAAACATTAGCCAAGGTGCACAGCTCAGGGAATTTAAATCAAGAAGAAAAAAGAGGTAGAGAAGTTACAATTGAAAAATATCGCAATGTGTTTGACATTGAGGATAGCGAAGAAGGGGTATTGGATATGTTATTTACGAAATCTGAACTCAATAAGGCATTAAGTAAATTAGGTAAGTCATCTCCAGGGATGGATAAAATCTGCTATTCCATGTTGGAGAACTTAAGTGATAAGGGGAAGGAAGTTTTGTTAAGTCTATATAATAAAGTATGGATAGATGGCTGTATTCCTAGAACATGGAAGGAGTCTATAATTATTCCTATTAGGAAACCTGGGAAAGATCCTAAAATAGCAATTAACTATAGACCTATTGCATTAACATCCCAGATGGGAAAAACTATGGAAAGGATGATTAATGACAGGCTTACATATTGGGTTGAAACGAAAGGATTAATGAGTCGTTATCAAAGTGGATTCAGGAAAGGTAGAGGCACCATGGATCCCATTGTATGCCTTGAAGATACAATAAGGAAGGCTCAAGTGAACAAAGAAAATGTAGTGGCAGTGTTTTTTGACATTGAGAAGGCATATGATATGTTGTGGAAAGAAGGTATACTGATAAAGGTTAAAATATTGGGAATAAAGGGACGGATGTTCCAATGGATTAAAGGGTTTTTGTCTAATAGAACAATTCAAATTAAAATAAATGGAGAATTAAGTGAGCAATACAGTGTGGAAAATGGTGTCCCACAAGGAAGTATTGTTAGTCCACTATTATTTTCAATAATGATTGATGATATTTTTAAAGACATACAAAATTCAGTTGGGGTGGCATTGTTTGCAGATGATGGAGCAATGTGGAAAAAAGGAAGAAATATAGATTTTGTGGTGGGTAAGATGCAACAGGCAGTGAACAGAGTCCAAGAATGGGCCCTTCAATGGGGGTTTAGGATCTCAATAGATAAAACAAAGACTTTATTCTTCTCTAGGAAGAAAATAAATGTAGATGTTAAAATCAAATTATCTGGGGCAGATTTAGAAAGAGTGGAATTCTTCAAATATTTAGGAATGTGGTTTGACAAACGATTAACTTGGACAATGCATATACAAAAAAATATTGAGAAATGCAAGAAAGTGTTGAATGTGATGAGGTGTCTGCGTGGAGTTGAATGGGGAGCAAGTAGACCTGCTTTAAAAGCCATTTATACAGGGCTGATGAGATCTGTATTTGACTATGGGTGTGTAGTGTATGGGTCTGCTGCTAAAACATCACTTAAGAAACTAGATGTAATTCAGAACCAAGGTTTGAAGCTATGCTGTGGGGCAATTAAGACCACGCCAGTGGCAGCAGTCCAGGTAGAGATGGGAGAGATGCCTCTCTATCTTAGAAGAGACCAGTTGTCTCTTGTGTATTGGACAAATCTAAGGGGTCATAGTGAAAAACACATGAGTCAATCAGTCTTATGGCAGTGTCAAGAGAGAGAGAGTTACCTTATTAAAAGTTTTGGTTGGACAATAAAACAAAAGGTAATAAATATGGGAATCAGTGCTCTTGAAATAAGCCCTACAGTGGCATATCCTGTTGTTCCTCCTTGGCTGATGTCAGAGGTTCCAGTAGACTTGGGCTTATTAGAGGAAAAGAAGGATGTTGAAGTGGATCATTACAGGGTCCAGAGTTACATTGCGAGCAAATATAAAGAAGCAGTCATTTTATATACTGATGCATCTAAGCAGACTGATAAGAAAATGGGAGTTGCTTATGTTATCCCTCAATTAAACATTGAATCTGGAAAGAGAATCAATGATGATTTAGCTGTATACACAGCAGAAATTATAGGAATATGGATGGCCTTATTGTGGGTAGAGAGCAATAGACCTAAGCAAGCTGTGATTGCGTCAGACTCTAGCTCAGCTTTAATAAGCCTTAAACGTTGTCACTCTGAGTCTAGACAGGACATAGTATATGAAGTAATGCAATTAGCCAACAATCTGCTTAAGTCTGGTATTAGTACTACATTTATATGGGTACCAGCTCATATAGGTGTAGGAGGTAATGAATTAGCAGATAAATGTGCAAAGAAAGCAGCAGGGAAGTCTGATATAGAGTTGAATATTAAATACAGCAAAGCTGAAGTCAAAAGTATAATCAAAGCTAAAATAAATGAAAAATGGCAATTTGTATGGGATAACGAACAGTCTGGAAGACACCTGCATAGTATTCAAGGAAAGGTGGGGAGGAGCAGGAATACATGCAGAAGTAAGCAAGAAGAAGATGTGGTGTCCAGAATGAGGCTAGGACATACAGGATTAAACAGAACATTAGTTACCATGAAAAAGCATGTTGATGGAATGTGTGAATATTGTAATAGTCAAGAGACCATAGAGCATGTAATTATATTTTGTCCTGAGTACCATCAAGCCAGACAAAGATTTATCTCACAACTTGGTGAAATCCAGATGACATTAAATTTGAATGATATACTGCAAAGAGAATCAGGTGAAATTTGTTTTTCCTTTTTGTTTTATTTTTTGAAGGTAACTGGGTTATTTAAAAGAATTTAGGAAAGTGTAGGATGACCATTTGATCCACACTCCAGTCCAGATGGTGGCGGTAATGCACCAAAAAGCTGGTTGACCCGCCATATAAAAAAGAAGAAGAAGAAGAAGAAGAAGTGCATGCATGAAGTCGAAGGAATTGTCTATAGACCTCTGAGACAGGATTGTCTCGAGTCATAGATCTGGGGAAGGGTACAGAAAAATGTCTGCTGCTCTTAATGAGCACAGTGGCCTCCATCATCCGTAAATGGAAGAAGTTTGAACCACCAGGACTCTTCCTAGAGCTGGCCGTCCCTCTAAACTGAGTGATCGGGGGAGAAGGGCTTTAGTTATGGAGGTGACCAATAACCCAATGGTCACTCTGACAGAGCTCCTCTGTGGAGAGAGAAGAACCTTCCAGAAGGACGACCATCGCTGTAGCACTCCACCAATCAGGCCTGTATGGTAGTGGCCAGACGGAAGCCACTCCTTAGTAAAAGGCACATGGTAGCCATCACCTGGCCAATACCATCCCTACAGTGAAGCATGATGGTGGCAGCATCATGCCAAAGATAATGAATGTGTAGCAAGATGGGTCGTCCTAGTTCATGTCTATGAGGGCAAAGTGGAGTTCAGTCAGAGACAGGCTCTGGTTCAGTTCCCGCCTGCACAGGGGCGTGTCACTGACGTATGACTTACGTTTGAACACTTCGGTTCCACGCCAGACAAGCCGGAGTAGGCCTACAAAATAAACTTGGTGTAGCCTACACCTTCATTAATGTTGATTTTCTCCCGACTGGAGGGTCATACTATCACGACATTCTACTGAAATAGGGAGGAGTGTTTGGAGATCATGATGCCGTGTCCGAAATGTGCATCCATTGCTCAGAAAAATAAGGCTTTGACAAATTCTGGGAAATTCTTGGATTCTGCCATAGACCTCAATGTTAAAAAGAGAGCCCGATCACTGCATAAATGTGCGGGGGCGTGTACTGCTACCCTATTTGCAGAAATTTCCAGGGACAGGAAATGGCCTCTCATGAAGTATCTTCGTAATCAACCATCTTTGATCATGCTATGGGGATGTTTTTTAGCGGCAGGAACTGGGAGACTATTCAGGAATGAGGGAAAGATGAACAGAGACATCCTGGAAGAAAACCTGCTCCAGAGTGCTCTTGACCTCAGACTGGGGCGACGGTTCATCTTTCAACAGGACAACGACCTTAAGCTTTGCTTCAGGACAGCTCTGTGAATGTCCTATAGAGTGGCCCAGCCAGAGCCCAGAATCCCATTGAACATCTCTGGAGGGATCTGAAAATGGCTGTGCACCGACGCTCCCCATTCAACTTTATAGAGGTTCTGGTTCTGTAAAGAAGGAATGGGCGAAACTGGCCAAAGATAGGTGTGCCAAGTTTGTGGCTTCATATTCCAAAAGACTTGAGGCTGTAATTGCTGCCAAAGGTGCCACAACAAAGTATTGACCAAAGGCTGTGAATACTTATGTACATATTATATTTCCGTTTCATGTTGTCGTTATGGGGTATTGTGTGTAGAATTTTGAGGAAAAAATTAATTGAATCAATTTTGGAATAAGGCTGTAACATAACGAAATGTGGAAAAAGTGAAGCACTGTGAATACTTTCCGTATGCACTGTATGTTGTCTTCCAAGGTATCAAATAGAATCTATCTATTTATCTATCTATATAAAAATCAGTAGCCTTTTATTAGTCTAGATATGAACTATTTCCCCAAATTGACCCCTGATCTTGGTAAACTTAGCCCATGCCTGTATAGACCTTTCTGAATTACTACTGGGTCAGACATGTCTTCAATACAAACCCACACACACACACACACACACACGTGATTGGAGATTCCCAATCACCCACAGTCATCCTAAAAGGGTATACTGTGATCAGAGAGATTGAGTGTGATTACAGTTTTATTTTCAGAAAAGGAAAAACGTCCTAGTTCATACACAGTCCTGGCTGCTTAAATTGGAAGCAAATATACAGTATGTAACTATAAACATGGCACAGTGGTATTTTTGGCAGAGCTACTGAGCCAGCTCAGTGTTGAATGCCCTTCAGTGATAAGATGTTGCTGGCCATTGTACAAACAATAGCAGTTTGTGCTGAGTAAGACCTGCATAACATGTGATAACACCATGAAGCCGAGTGACTAAGAAATGATTGAGAAAACGGAAAAGATGGTGTCTGTGAAAAGCACTCCAGAGAAGTTTAGACCTCTGTGTAATGGTACTCCTCTTGGCATATTGTGTACAGTGGTTGAATATGTCAATCCATACAATTGTTGTCAGTGTCAATTCACATAAACAAACTCAAAAATCACTTCATTGTCCTTCCAATGACATTCCTGTGTGTGCTTTGTTCTTTATAAAAGTGATGACTTGAGTTTGTGCTACGAGTTGAGGTTTGTGGCTCAATTCTGTAAGAGCATGCTTCAGTTTGGCGTCCTTGGAAATATTTCACAGCACCACCATGGGCGTGTCCAGGCCTGTCTGAGGTTGTGTGTGTGTGTTTGCGCAGACAGCTGTGAGTCAGAAACACACCTTAGACTGTGGCGTTAGTCAAACCAGCATGGAGAAAAACAGTACACAGAATCGATGGCCTGGGGCTACATGGTTTATTACACATGGGATATGATGCAGCGGGTACCACACGCAAAGGGGTGTGGACGTCTAAGTCTCAGCCTCTGATCTGTCTTTACAGTCTCTATGGTTCCTCTGCCTCCAGTTATGTATATTTGACATTCCACAGGAATGTATGGATTTAGTTTACACATGATGTAGCAGAAAGAATAAGCTGTACTGTAGTAACACATGTCAGTACATCTCCTCCATTAAGATAATTAAGGTCTTAAAGTTAACTGGCTGTGGTTCATCATTCTTTGTTCCCAAATCCATCTTCATTTTCACTTGTCATTTCACTTAAGCAGCTTATACCACAGTGGACTTAGAAGACCTACATGTATATTGGTGTTCATGGAAGACTAACTGTGTTGCTGGAGTTCTGTGTAAGTCCACTTATCTATCCTAAAACCAGGCCCCAGATCAGCCTAGACGTGGCATCTCACATGCTATCAACATCAAAGAACTGTGGACAAAACTGTGGAAATATGATTATGGGGAATATTGTGGGAATTTTATCAGTGTTTTAATTGTGTGTACACAGATGGGTTTGCGAAGTCTTAAATGTAATTTGCTATATGTGTATCTGTCCATACTAAAACTGAAAGAATCAGATGACAGTGGTGATTCATTGTGATCATTGTCATTTGTTTTAAAAATATAGATTTTACAGATGGCTGTCCTCAGAAAGAGAAAGAGACTGGTTCAGAGACGTTTTCCCCCCCTATTTCTGTGAAATTCCAGATATGTTACAGTGCGGATGTATTGCGGTGTGTGTGTGAGTGTGTATGTTGTGTGTTGATTCACGTCGTGAAGGGTGTGGCAGCAGCATGGAAGGGTGTGTTTCTCCAACACTTCTCTGACACACACCTCACTCAGCACAGGTGAGCCAGGGCATAAATAGGAGTACTCACAGACTAACACAGCAATTGTTTTCCGAGATTTTCACTGGAACTATCGTGACACAAGGATTTTATTACTGGTATGTTACCCATCTACTTTATAAGCTGAGTAGACTAAGACCTTTAGCTGTAATGCCATTACTTTTAAATATCTGTATATGAAAATTAATGGAAAATGCTAGAACATAGCATGTTTGCAAATATTGCATCCAGCAGTATATTATCACTAATGTAATATGTGATGTGCAGTATGTGATCTTAATTTTGATTTTTCTGTAAAGGATTTTGCTTATGATGAAGACATGGATTCTTTTACAAGTGGCAGGTATGAATGTTCACAAATTGCTATTCATTGATGATTACGTTCCATTCTATTGCCTTTTCAGTATATTCATTCATTCACTCATTTAGTTTAGATAAAACTAAAACTCAGGGGTTTGTGCATAGTTATTCAGTATTAAATGTATGAAATGACTTCAATTCAAAATCTCATAGCAATGTTCAGTTTCATCAGTTTTCAAGCCTTCCTCGAACCTTCCTGCCCTATTATTCTCTGAAACCGTATAGTCCATTTTGAATATATATTTGACTTCATCTAACCCGCTGTATCTTCCCCCAGCATTGGCTGCTGTTTGCCTCGCCCAGCAGGACTGCTCCAGGGGAGCCTGCTACCCCCCAATGGGAGATCTGCTCATCGGACGTGAGCAGCAGCTCCACGCCACCTCCACCTGTGGACTCACGGGGACTGAGGTCTTCTGCACACCTTATGGACAGGTAAGCGCTGATTTTTCAAAAGAGCTGTTCAGTGCTGTCTAGTTGCTGGTTGTGTATGGGACTCGCTTGAAGTCTAATGAAAATCCTTAAGGCTTTGGATCAGTTCAAGAAGCTTAGTTTTTGTGTGTGACCTTTATCAAAACAATGGTCACACGACCAAAATGCTTAACTCCTGAAACAAAGGCTTGTGCAGGGATTTAAAACGTCTTTTTGCTTATGTGGGTGGAAATACACCCAATGTATGTGGTGCCGCAGAAATCCTTCGACCAGTGAGACCCTGCATGACAAATGACTGGTTTGAGGAATATTCCATCCATTCCATCCAATATCAAAATTAAACATTTGTTTCTTTATATTATTATTATTATTATTATTATTATTATTATTATTTTTTTTTTTTTTTTTTTTTTTTTTGTTACAATTCTTGGAGTTTACAGTACACAGAGTCAAAATCAATATTTGATTAATATACAACAACAAATAAACTGTTGACTATGCAGGCCAGTGCAAACAAGAAAGTTGAAGGCAAGAGGGAGGACGAGGGGCAATGTTTGAACAGGCCATCAATGTGCTGGTTGAAATATCATGAAACTGAATCTTGAGCCAATGGCATATGATGCAACTGTTGTCTCTGACCAAAGTTGAGTTCAATTGGCACTTACAGTGAAAGAGAGGGTGGATAGACAATGCAGATGCTGTCAGTATCCAGTCTGCAACTGATAGAGAAAAAGATACATGCACGCTTTTAGGTCTAATTATGCATAACAAACAACAGCTGGAGTTCAGGGCTCCACACATGCCCATCCTTGGCCTGGTGCCATGCACAGTGTACAGAAATGGGCATCTGCGGAGTTATGGTGTTGTCAAGGGCTTTTCAGGTGTGCCCCACCTAGTGACTGGGTGTGGTAGATAGGGTTTATAGACACAGACATGTCTGCACTGGTCAGACCCTGGTCCTCAGCACATCACCACTAGCTAAAGGAATCCTGATGCTATACTCACTGTATGACTGTCAATAGAGTCACTGAAAGCAAGACAACTCGTGTGTCTATATATCAGCCCTACCTTCATAAGTTATGAGTTTGCCCCTAAAAGTCTTGTGTGTGTGCCCTAAAACCATGCATATTTTCATGTGTGTGAGAAAGAGTTTTTGCATAACTTGCTGATTATCAATAATGATCATTGTGGCTTCGCTGACTTTACACATTCAACTAGACAACATGCCATTAAATCTATGCTCTAGGCATTATGGAGGGGTTTAGCGGTGAAACATTGCACGATGTGAAATCCCATCTGTATGCCACACACAAGACAGCTTACAGAAACACCATCTGTGTTTACAAATGCCAGAATTCCCCTCTGTGGCTCTTTTTTAATCAGGGATGTAACATCCAGAGACCATACAGAATGGCAATATGAGGCAATTGGATTTCCCCATTTGTGAAACAGCAAACCAACCAGGCTTGGATTATTATAAGACTTTAAATAGATGGTTCCATCGATTTTTGTGGAATCCACCAAATGACGTATTCGCTTTTGATAGCGTGGAATCATTGGTATACATGGGTGGTGGTAGCATAGTGGTTAAGGAGCTGGGCATTTAACCCCAAATTGCTTTGGATTAAAAGTGTCTGCTCTGTAAATTATGGTAATTTGATCTTTGCACAGCATTGTAAATACAGTGTTACTAAACTAAATGAGATCTGACCTAGCTATTATTGTAAGGTAAGCCCTAAGGTCACCCTTATGTCTAGTTGGATTTGCTTAGTCAGCGCGGACAAGCTGTAGAGCAGTGTTTCTCAAAGAGAAGTGGTCCGCGAGCAGACGTGGTACAATTTTTGCAATATTGAACCAAATTGTATGGAAAATGCAGACAGTTCTGCAACACTGCTTATGTAAGCTACGCCAGTTTAAATGGTTCTTCTGACACAATAAGCAAGGTGCAAATACAATAAGCAAGGTGGTTCAGTGAGTAGGCCTACTGTGTAGGCCTACTGTGCCTACTGTGTTGAAGTCTACCGTTTGTTTGTTTTTTTAGCTAGATGGTCCGTGAGGTTTTTTTTATTGGTTAAGTGGTCCTTGGTCTGAAAAAGTTTGAGAAACACTGCTGTAGAGACATGGACAAAATATGTCACAGCTCTCCAAAGCCTTTGGCAAATGGGGTTTCCAAAATAGTTCT